>NC_133781.1:6363535-6417678 GCF_003597395.2 Chelonoidis abingdonii
ACACACACACACACACACACACGGGCTCACTTCCCCTATGGAGCCACACACAGTACAGGGCTCACTTCCCTTACAGGGGGCAATCCACTCACAATGTGCAGGGCTCACTTCCTCTAGAGGGACGGACATGGACAGACACTGTCACCCCCAGGGCTCCATTTTCACCTCTATTTCAGGTAGGGCACTCCTGATAGCAAATGTACTCTGTTCTAACCCATGCCTGTTTCACCAACTGGAATGAGGGAGGTTCTAGGCTGATTCCAATTGTCTCTGTTTGCAGAGATTCAGGATGAGAACTGTGTGTCAGTGCGGCTGCAATATTTCACAATGTGATGGAAAACAAAAACTACATTATATGGGGAAAACTATTCTGAGTTACTGTATTTTTGGCCTGATAGTTGCCATGGATACCAGAACACATTGACTCTGTCTAATTAGCCACGCCCACATTACACCATGGCAACACAGTGAATATTATTTCTCTCCAAAGAATATTGTTTAAAAAGCATGTATCATTTCAGCTTGCACTGTGACTTGTGCCTCTCGCTCCTTAGAGGCTTAGCTTCTTCCAGGGGGCCGGTGGGGCTCTAGAACAGAGGGCAGTTATCCTTGCATACTGTGAGCAACAGAAAAGAATAGGATATTTTTATTCTATGATCTTCCTTGAAAGAGAAAAGTCTGGTCACAAAGCAGCAGGTCTAAGTTCAGAGCCAACTTTACAATGACAGTTCACACATCTGGCTGATATATCTAACTCCCTTACATTACTACTGCATGCTACCTGCCTACTGATTGTCACTAGCCCACTGAAAAAAAGCTGGTGAATAGCAGACCCCAAGCAGAAAGGGAAATGAAGGTTAGTGCCAAAGGAAAAAAAAAAACCAGTTACCTACCTTTCGTAACTGGTGTTCTTCAAGGTGTGTTGCTCATGTCCAATCCAAGTAGGTGTGTGCGCGCTGCATGCATGGTCGTCAGAAGGTTTTTCCCTAGTGGTACCCGACAGGTCGGCTGTGGAACCCCCTGGAGCGGCATCTTCATGGCCATGTATATAGGTCCCTGCTGACCCACCACCTCTTCAGTTCCTTCTTGCCAGATACTCTGATAGAGGGGAGGCGCGTCGGTCTTTGACTGGACATAAGCAACACATCTTGAAGAAGAACACTGACAAAAAGGTAGGTAACTGTTTTTTCTTTTTCAAGTGATTGCTCACATCAATTCCAAATAGGTGATGTCCATATAGTCCCCCAGAGGAGGGGTCGGAGTTCACCGAGCTGCAAATTGGAGCTCTGCTCTACCAAACGCGGCATTGTCTCTAGCCTGCTGAGGGATGGCATAGTGTGATGTAAAGGTATGAACAGATGACCATGTTGATGCCCCGCAGATGTCCTGGATGGGGACCTGTGCCAGCTATGCTGCAGGTGAAGCCTGCGCTGTCATAGAGTGTGCCATCAGTGCTGGGGCTGAAACCTTTGCTAGGTCATAGCACGTCGTGATACAGGTTGTGATCCAAGAAGAAATGCATTGGGATGAGATTGGCAGACCTTTCATTCTCTCAGCAACGGTGATGAAGAGTTGTGCTGACTTCCTAAATGGCTTTATTCGCTCAATATAAAAAGCCAAGGCCCATCTAACATCTTGGGAATGGAGTCTGCATTCCCTGTCATTAGCATGTGGTTTTGGGAAGAACACTGGCAAAAAGATGTCTTGACTTGAATGAAACTCAAACAACTTTAGGGAGAAGGCCGGGCACGGCCGCAATTGTACCTTGTCCTTATAAAAAACTGTATAAGGGGACTCAGACATTAAAGCTTTGAGTTCAGACACTCTTCTGGCAGACATTACAGCCACTAGAAATGCTACTTTCTAAGAGAGGTAAAGCAATGAATAATTTGCTAGAAGTTCGAAAAGGGGCCACATGAGCCTTGAGAGGACCAGGTTAAGGTCCCACAAGGGGAACTGGCTACCCCCATACAGTCTATAAGGGGACTGTACCCCCATACAGTCTGTCTAGCCATTTAAGGAAACGACCAGCCATGGGGTTAGCAAATACCGACAACCTCGCTGTGCCCGGGTGGAAAGCAGAAACAGCTGATAGGTGCACCTTAACTGACAAGACTGCCAGCCTTTGTCACTATAAGTAGAGTAAATAGTCCAGTATAAAGGGAATTGAGGACTGGAGTGGAGGGGTACTCTTCTGTGTGGCCCAAATAGAGAACCTTTTCCACTTGACTAGGTAAGTGGCATGAGTGGAAGGCTTTTTACTACCAAGGAGAACCTCCCTAATTGAATCGGAGAACTGGAGCTCTAACAGGTTCAGCCATGGATTTTCCACATGGTGAGCAGGGGAGACTCCAGGCTGGAGTGCTCAAGGTGGCAGTGGTCCTGCATAATGAAGTCTGGAATCATGGGCAAGGTCAGGGGCATGTCCACCAAGAGGTTCGGTTCAACAACATGGAGAACCAGTGTTGGCGGGGCCATGCTGGCGCTAAGAGAACCAGTGAAGCCTTGTCCTGACGGACCTTGAGAAGGACCTTGTGGATGAGTGGAAATGGCAGGAATGCATACAGCAGGTGCCCTGTTCACAAGAGGAGAAAGGTATCCACGAACGAGCTGGGGCTGAGATTCAGGAAGGAGCAGAACTGCTGGCACTTCCTGTTGCCTCACATCATGAACAGGTCTATCTGGGGAGAGCCACACCTCAGGAAGATATTGCTGATGACATCCAGCTGGGAGAATATTCGTGGCTATGGAATAATCTGCTGAGGCAATCGGCCAGTTCATTTTGTGTGCCTGGCAGATGTGACGCCTCCAACTGTATCGAGTGGGAAATGCAAAAGTTCCACAATCTGAGGGTTCCTGGCACTGGGGACAGGGGCGAGCACCACCCTGTTTGTTTATACAGAACATCGCTGTGGTGTTGTCCATCAACTGTGATACACATTTGCCCTGAAGGTGCTTCTGAAACATCTGGCAAGACAGGCGCACTGCCCATAGCTCCCTGACGTGGACG
This sequence comes from Chelonoidis abingdonii, assembly GCF_003597395.2. Lineage (NCBI taxonomy): Eukaryota > Metazoa > Chordata > Testudines > Testudinidae > Chelonoidis > Chelonoidis abingdonii. Next base: position 6,366,546 of record NC_133781.1, read on the forward strand.
TACAGCAATAGTTCCACCTGGGACTATAGACCCTGAGTCCTGAGGTTGTCCAGGTGTGCTCCCCACCCTAGCACTGATGAGTCCGTGACTAGCAACAGTGACGGCTGAGGTTTGGAAAAGGGTACTCCCACACAGAATGTCAGTGGATCAAGCCACCACTGGAGGGACTCTAGAGCCCAGAGAGAAAGTGTGACCAGACTGTCCAGATGGTCCCGGTTTGGTCTGTACACTTGGGCCAGCCACTCCTGGAGGGAACGGTGGTGCAGCGTTGGGTGCTATACCACATAAGTGCACGCTGCCATATGCCCGAGCAGTTTTAGGGAGTTTCTGACCACTGTGGTGCGGAACCGGTAGAGACCCTGTATGATAGCCCGCATAAACTAGAAAACAAGACTCATGCAGAAATGACCTGGCCTGGGTGGAGTCCAGGAGAGCCCTGACTAATTCTGTTCTTTGAGTGGGAGCCAGAGTCAACTTTGCCATGTAGAGGATGAGACCGAGATAGAGGAATGTCGTACGTACCAAGGCAGGTCCCGAATCGTATTCTGGACCTCACGCAGGAGCCCTGAGACCTGTAGTCAAGCGCTGCATCTCATGGCTATGGCTATGGCCAAGGTAGATGAGTTAGCTGAGTCCCAGGCGGGCTGAAGAGAGGTCCTGGCCACTATCTTTCCCTCCTCCAGAACCACTCCAAACTCTGAACAGGAGTCCGCTAGAAGAAATTCCTGGAATTTGGCCAGAGAACTCCAGGAAGTACAAGCAAAGCAACTCAGTACCACTTGCTGATTCACTATGCGAAGCTGGAATCCCCCAGTGGAGTAGACATTTCGACCAAAGAGGTCCAGCTTCTTAGCATCCTTGGATTTAGGGGTAGGCCCCGGTTGCCCCTGACACTCTTTGTGGTTTGCTGCTTCCACCACCAGAGATCCAGGCTGGGGTGGGTCAAGAGTTGCTCATACCCCTTAGAAGGCACAAAGTACTTGCGCTTTACACCCTTGGCTGTCGGCAGGATAGAGACGGGCGTGTGCCTTGGTGGTATTTTGTATAGTTTTGATGAGGGGCAGAGCCACCCTCAAGGTCCTTTAGGGACCAGAATATCCACCATGGGATCCTTGTCCTCAGAGACCTCCTCTGCCTGCGAGTTCAGATTCTGGGACACCCTCCTGAGCAGGTCTTGATAGGCACTGGTGTTCATGCCTCTTACGACTGTGGAGGTGCCCGCTACCACCTCATCTGGGGAGGACAAAGATGACACCCTCGGAGGCACTGGGTCCTCTTGCCCCTCTGGCTCACAGGGATCCTCTTGCACCACCCGGTGCCACAGCCACTTCGATGCTGGAGCCAGTGCTGACATTCTCATCAGCCTGGGCTTGTGCATCCTTACCCCGGGAGGCTCTCAGGCTACGGACATGGCCAATGGAGGGATTCCTGCCTCTGACATCACCGACAGGGACCTGGAACCTGGACTTGGTGGTAGGCCCATGGTGTCCAAAAGGGCCACTGCGTCAGTCCCTGCCATTGTGGAGGCCAGGCACCAGCTGCCCCTCGTCTTGTCTAAGGCGGTGCCGAGAGTGGTGCTGGCACCGCCTGGAACCATAGGAGTCTGCCTCTGACTCCAAGAAGTAGTCCAAATCTGACCAGGGAGATGCAGATTGAGATGGTGCCGGGGATCGCTGCCGTGGTGAAGGCAATTGTCCCTATGTGACATTGGCATCAGTGCAGACAATGTTGCCATTGCCAGACCTGGAGTCTGAGCTGATGCCGGTTCACCTGCCAGTGGAGTGGTAAACTGCGTCATCATGGCAATCAGCTCCCTGGCCACCTCAAATGTGTCTGGCATACAGGGAGCATCTTTTGTCCTCCTACAAATCTTCCTGCACCAGGGAGTCCACCACAGCTGGACTCAACGGACCTCCCTGAGAAGCTAGAGTCGACAGCACTGGTCTATGTGGGCCCAAGGCTGGGTGTCCCGACGCAGGATGCACCTCACTAGTGCTCGCCTGCTCCGCTGCCTTAGCAGGGGAACGCCCCATCAGCTCTCCTCTTCTTGTGCGTCCCCAGCAACTGCAAGCAGTGCCTTGCACAAGAGCTAGTCCTCGATCTTGGGGAATGGCGGTGCTGTAGCATTCTGGCTGAATCCTTCATTAGTACTGAGGCTTCCCATACCGAGGCTGGCACGCTGCACACCAAAGCATCCAGCACCAGGTCAGACACCACCTGAGGTAGTTGAGATTGGAGAACTGACTCCATTAGAAGGAGCTTTAAGCGAAAGTCAAGCTCCTTCTTAGTTCTGGGCTTAAACCCCTTGCAGATTTTACGCCAAAGCAGCACCAGTGTCTATTACATCCAGGCCACATTGTCAGTGACCTCAACAGTACCCTCACTGCCACAGCGGCTTTAGCAGCAGAGTGAGAAGAAGATGGGCTTCCATTTTCAGTAGCAAACATGAAGTTATCACCTAGAAAAACACCCTCAAAGCCTCCATCACTCAAAGCAAGACATAGGATATTACTTGGGGCCAAGATTTTCAAAAAGGACTAGTGATCTGAAGATGTCCTAACCAGGCCTGATTATCAGATGGCTCTGAAAGTCTAGCACCGAAGGTGTCTCTATTTAAGCTCTCAAAAAACGAGGCTCGCCAAATTGCTGATCACTGTTTAAAATCCTGGCATTGGTCTTGAATTATGGCTCACGGCAGCTCCAGCTGCTCAGCAAACTCTGCCTCTGGACCTGTAGCAAAACAATTGTGTGTTAGCATCAGCAGAGGCTATAGCCAGTCTGAGTTTTTCAGTCTTCCCTCTGCTATGTGGTCATTCACTTCCTTCACACACAGTGCCTCAGTTTTGTAACAGGAGCTCTGTGCACAGACGGCTCCCTGGGGATGGCACCTGGTGATCACCTGTACCAGACTGCCGAGTGGCTGCAAATCCCCAGGATGTCACTGTGTGAGTGCAGCAGCCACAGCTCTGCAGGGAGGGGGGCCAATCCCAGATCTGCCCACTGTGGTTGTGTTGCCACTTCTAGACCACTTCCCTGCTACTGAGCTGGGAACTAAACAATTTAAAGTATTTTGCAGTACAAGAGTGAAATGAAACCATTCAAACACTTTCTATGCTTCGAGAGTCAGCAATAAATCAGCAACTAAACAGTGTCACAGAATGTTAATCGTGTGGTCATCTCTGCTGAGCAACAGACAAGATGTGTTTCCTAAATTAAAGGAAATGTTAATCTTCCACCAGTAGCTTAAATGATCCCTATGATAAGACTTTGGTTGAACGGCGCTGGGGGCAGGAAGATGCCGAAGACAGTGGGATGGTGACTCTCACATTCAGATCGGGGCAACAGGTTTGTATAATTTTTGGTTGTGCCCAGAATGGGTCCAAGTCCCACCCTCCACCCCCACTTGCCTTGTAAGCCAATATATATATTTTAAAATAACATAAAAATGTGAGGGCTCTGGGGTGGGGCTGGTGATGAGATATTTTGGGTGTAGGAGGGGCTTAGGCAGAGGGTTGAGGTGCAGGGGTGAGGGCTGCAGGGTGGGGCTGGGGATGAGGGGTTCATGGTGCAGGCGCAGCTCAGGGCTGGGGCAGAGGGTTAGGGTGCGGGGGCTGATGGCTCTGGCTGGGGGTGTGGGCTCTGGGGTGGGCCTGGGGATGAGGAGTTTGGGGTGCAAGCAGGCTGCCCCAAGGCTGGGGCCATAGAGGAGGACTCCCCACAGCCCTCTCCCCGCCAGCAGTAGCGAGCTCTGGGGGAGGGGCACACCAACCCGCAGTCACTGCTCCTGCTCCACTGGTGATGGGGAAAGAGGCTGCCCCTTGCCCAGCATGGGGCAGGAGCAGTGACTGCAGGCTAGGGGGCCTCCCTGTGCTTGTGGAGGGTCCCGCTGGAAAGGGAAGGGTCCATCCATCCAAGGCGGAAGAGCAAGGTCAGGGTCAGGCTGGGTCAGCCTGCCCTGGCAAAAGTGGTTGGGGGGCTAGGACCCTGTGGCAGCAGTGGATGCCAAGAACCAGCAGAGCAGAGCGCAGCATGGAGCTGCATTGGGTAGCTGCCTGCTTGGCACAGGCAGGTATGCTCGGGGGAGGCAGGTATGCGCAAGAAGGCAGCAGGCAGGGCCAGGGGAGAGACCCAGTCCCAAATATTGGTGGAACCAGGGCCCCCGGCCCTGAATATTACTGTAGCCCGAGCACCACGGTCCCATATAACTTTCCACCCCTGATTCAGATAACAAACAAGAGCTACAATGACTGGATTATCACATATGCAGTTTCTTTATTTTAAAAAAATCAAAAAGGAGCAAATGAAAACCTGACAAATCAGGGGAGGCATCATGTACCAGGGCAGGAACAGCACAGACCCTCGCTCCCAGGAAGTCTTTGCCTCGCCAGCCCAGGCACTCTGTGCAAAGGCCAGGCAAAGGGTTCCCAGCATGCTGCAGCAGCCACAGCCACACCTCCTTTATTCCTTGCTGGCCCTATTTTAGGCAGTGAACAGGCTACTGGAAGGGAAGGGATTTCTCACCCTTCACCTGCTACCTGCTCTCAGCATGTATCTACACTGCAATCAGAGGGGTAAGTGCAGCACCTGCAGACACACTCAAGCTAGCTTTCAACTTGAGTAACAATAGCAGTGAAATCACAGAAGTATGGATGGCAGCATGGGCTAGTCACTTGAATACATATCCAGAGCAGGTATGGACAGCCTGTGCTACCACCCATGTTGTTGTAGCTTTTTACTCCTATTGTTATTCGTTCTAGCTAAATCAAAGCTAGCTCTGGTATGTCTGCATGGGCTGCAGCCACACCTCTGCTGTAGTGTAGACAGACCCTTTGTCTCTGCTTTCTGGCCAACTCACACAGATAGCAAACCCATAGCACAGGCCTTTTAAACTTCATCAGAGCAAGCAGTTTTCTTCAGTCAGTTGTAGGCAGTGGCACCTAGCGGGGCAGGCCTGGCTTTCCTGGACTCTCGGAGCAGAAGATTGGCCTCTAGTCCCGGGAGGGGCTGTCCATTCTGGGAAAACAGCTTAACTAGCTTCTTAGATCCACATAGCCCTTCCCAGACACACCCAGCCCTCAGAGGCCCACTGGAGATAAGGTGACAAGCAGATCAGTGCAGTGGTCAAGAACTCCAAAATAGGGAAAGAAGAAGTTGTCCCTCCAAGTCATGTGGCAAGGTGAGTCCCAGCCCATCACACTGGTGGAGAAAGGCCTGGGTGCAGCAGGTGAGACAGCCATTCTCCAGAAACACCCCTGTTGAGATAGGTAAAGGAGTTTTCCAATGCACTGGCTCTTTAGTTACCAAACTAACTTCCATGTCACCTTGGCACAGCTCCATACGAGTTCCCAGGAAGCCTAAATCTGAGACACTGAGCCTAAAAACATAGGTGTGGGAGCAGAGTATGTGAACAGCTGCAAACTGTGAGTAAGCATCTGACACGGGCAGCTGAGTGAGCCAGGGACTCTCGTTACCAGACCAGACCTGCACATACATACAACCTGCTGATGCCCTGATAGGAGCGTTGGTGAGAAATAGGGGATGGGGCAGACCTTGGCCCAAGATGCAAGGCAATGTGTATGTCCTAGCAGAACTGGATCTCTACCAAGCCAGCTAAAAGCCCACCCTCAGGGCCCCCAGGTGGCACTGCATACTGTGTGAGAATGGGGAAATGGGCAGAGAAGCAGGGTTTCTAGATGTCTCATGGAACTTGGCTTGTACTGGAGCTGTCTGATTTCATTGCTGGCAGCTCAGGATTGGAAGGGCTCAGAGCCTTTACCCAGACACTTACCATCTATCATAGCCAGTTCCAGCTCCCATACACAGCTGGTGAAACACTGAATACTCACTCATCCCCTCAGCTCCATTAGGAACCCCATGTTGCCATCTCAAAGGCTCATTGTCAGAGCTCCTCATCTTACTCACCAACCAACTACTTCATTAGCTGGAACCAGCCCTAGTTCCCTACAAGAATGGCTGCCATTGATACATAAGAATAGGGACCCAGAAGCTACTGCTTTGCACAATGTGCAGCATGTGCCACTTAGCTAGCTGAGCCCAGACCAGCAGTGCCTGTCAGAGCTCACCCCCTACCCCACTCTCATCAAAACGCTGGCTGTTGAGATAGAGGTGAGGGGGCAATGAGAAGCCCATTCACAGCAAGCTAGAGGGTTTTAATAAAATCCACTTACTGTAAAGTCTTTGGGCCTGATCCAAAACCCACTGAGGTCAATGGAAAACTTGGAAGGAGATGGTCAGGCAGAACAGAGCTCTCCAAGAATGACACTCTGCTAAATGAGGATAGCACCTTCACTTCTGCCTCTGTCATCCAGGCCCGCTCAACAACCAAAGTCTGAAAGCAACTAGGGTAATTTGCCTGCTCTGTGTGTGACATTTTATGCACATTATTCAATGAGTTATTCTGCATATTCACAAACAACTTGTATAGAGTCATAAACTTCAGCTTTAAAATAACTCCCCTCTAAGCACAGAAGGAGCAAGTGTTGAGGCCCACAGAGGAGGACATGAGACACACTTTGCCAGTGGATTATATGACTGTCTGTGAGACAGCAGTCTCAGCACCTGTGTATGATCATGGGAGACTTCAGTCTGAATGACACATGCTGGAGGTCTCATGCTGCAAGAACTGGAACATCCTTGAAATTTCTAAATATTATAAAGTAGATGACAATTTTCTAACTGAAGAAGTGTTGCATCCAACGTGGAAGAATTCTATGAGAGACCTCCTCTTGACAGATAAAAAGGAAATGATCACGGGACTAAAATTTAATGGATAGCTTAGGTACAAATGATGACTAGATCATATTTATAATCTGTCAAGAGAATAAAGTCCAAACCAGTAATACATATACAGCAGACCCTCGCTAGAACGCGTATCTTTATAGTGCGAATTTGGTTATAGCGCAGGACCGTGCATGGATCCCAAATTTAATTACCTTCATTGAAATCCATGGTAATGCGGGACCAAAACCCCACATTCTAGTGAGGATCTGAGGTACTTGGTGCTTTAAAAAAGAGTCAATTTCACAAAGGTGAAAACAATTATAGACCAAATACACGTCTACCCCAATATAACGCTGTCCTTGGGAGCCAAAAAATCTTACCACGTTATAGGTGAAACCGTATTATATCGAACTTGCTTTGATCCGCCGGAGCGCACAGCCGCCCCCCTACCCCCGAGCGCTGCTTTACCACATTATAACTGAATTTGTGTTATATCGGGTCGCGTTATATCAGGGTAGAGGTGTAGTTGGTAAAGAGAATGTAAACATAAAAATGTGAGTGATAATTGGGAACTATTTGCAAACATTTCACTAAATGCCCAAAGAGCCACAATCAAGCAAGAAGGCCACATTGGTGGGGGAAAAAAAAAAAAACCCACCAGCAACAACAAAATCTTAACAATGATGTTGGCCAATTATTAGATGGAAATAAACTGTGAAAAAAAATGCAGAAAATTCAGAATTATAGTGTAAATAATTCTGGTTTGTATTTGGGAAACAAACAATTTATGTAATCATATCATATGATGACAGTGAAATATTTCCACTCCAGAACTCCCATCCAAGAATTTAAAAAAAAGCTGGCTGAGGGGATTGCAGGATTGTTCATGACGATTTTCAATAGTTTGTGGAACCATGAGGAAGTCCCAGAAGACTGTTGTACCAATACTTAGAAAGAGAAAACAGGACACCTGGATAATTATAAACCTGGCAACTACGCTGGGTGAAACAATGAAATGACTGACATGGGACTCCAGGACTAAAGAATTAAATGTGGGTAATATAGTCAACATGGACATACAGAAAATAGACCATGTGAAACTAACTTGATCTCTTCTTTCAATGAAATTACAAGTTTGGTTGTAAAGTTTATAGTGCTGATGTAATCTACTTAGACTTCTGTAAGCTGTTTGACTTGGTACCTTCTGGCATTTTGATTAAAAGCCAAAAAAGATATAAAATTAACATGCGAATGCTTGTCTCGCTCACCAACAGAAGTTGGTCCAATTAAAGCTATTACGTCACCCACGTTGTCTCTCTAATATCCTGTGATCGACAAAGCTACAACTACTCTGCATACATGAAATCAGTTTGAAAATAAATAGATTAGAAACAGGCTACCTGATTGGTCTTAAAATGTAACTGTAAATGAGGAAGCATCAGTGAGCCCGTGTATTGCCAGTGGGTTGTAACAGCCCATGGGTCTCAAACCCAGGCCCATTGGAGCAACCACGCCCCAACCTGCCACTTGGCAGCCTGCTAGAATGGCTTATGTGAAACCCAGCCTCAGTAGGAGGTCCAATTGGCAGAGTTCCAGGACATACTTGTGGTACCCGACCTCTAGTTTGTCTCCTCCTTCCAATCCCCTGGTTCCTGACGCGTGGTTCTGATCTCCAGTTTGTCTCCTGGCTGCCCGATATACTGATCTAGCCAAAGCAGCAAAGAGTCCTGTGGCACCTTACAGACTAACAGACGTATTGGAGCATGAGCTTTCATGGGTGAATACCTACTTCGTTGGATGCATGATCTAGCTGACTCTGTCTCGTGACTGTAGACTCTGGTTCCAACTCCCTGTTCTGGCTGCCCAGGACCTGGCCGTGACAATAACCCTGCAGGAAGAATGGACGCACCAGAAGCACTGGATTTACCCAAATGGGCCTCCCACCTCCAGGTGGATAATCAATCACTGCAGGCCCAAGCTGTGCAGCTGACCTCAGACAACCAGTGGCTGCAGAGGCAAGCAATGCAGTTCAGGCTGCAGCACCTTGCCCCGAGTAGGGTCCTGTGATACTCTTGGCCAAATGGTTTGACAGGAACCACTGAGGGTTCTGGGATTTCATAAACCAAAGCCACCTTCTGTTTATGATTCGCCCCCAAATCTATGCCTCTGACTCAGCCAAGGTGGCCCTGGTAACCAGACTGCTGACAACAAATGTGTTAAATTGGGCCTTCCCTCTGCTGGAAGGCCATAGCCCAGTGCTGTCAAACTGGGATAGCTTCCTCCAGTTGATGTCAACTCATATAGAGCTCCCTGAAGGGACTCCTGCAGAGGCAGCACACTTCCACCGCCTCACAGTAGATACAGAATAGAATGAAGAACAGCAGCTGCATCAGTTCCAGCATAGGTTGCAAGAAGAAATGAAAGATCAATTGGTCCATTTAGGGATGCCTATGGGCCTAGACACCCTGGTGGACCTTATCCTGCACATAGATAATCGGCTGCAAGAATGAACGGAGGAGAAAAGGGGTTCCCTGAAGCCCCATTACCCGGGTACCATGACTTCAGCTTCTCTATTGCCTGCTGAACACATGTAAGAAGATATGACTTGTCAGTGACTCACTCTTGAAAAAAAATGTGGCCATCAGTGCCACTTGTGCTTCTGTTGTGATCCTGGCCACACCGCCTTGGCCTGCCCAGTACAAATGCCAAGGAGCTTAGGGAAGAAGCTGACCCAGGTACGGTGAGGAGAACCTTGACCATACTTTAGTCCTCACTGAGACACACCTTGAACACAATCCATGGACTTCTCATTTGCAGGTGTGTATCCAACTGCACACTCAAAGAGACTTTCAACAGATTATCCTCTAACAGGTCTTCATCAATTGGGGAGCAGCGGACAATTTCATGGATGCAGGTATCGCTCAGGCATCACAGATTCCCCTGTTCCGCAAGGCCATGCCCGACACAATCAAAACTACTGAGGGTTCCTCACTGTCTTTAGGTCCAATTGTCCTCTTGGAGGCTGTTGTACAATTGAAGAGAAATAATACAATTCCCTGCACTTTCCCAGAATCCTGGGCATCTCCTCATTCACTGGTAAGAACAGAAGTTCACTTTCCCATTGGAATTTTGCCAACAGCATGGCAGGGATCAGCAAACATTGCACCAGACCCGACAAAGCTCAAGTAGCTGTAGGCACCTGCAGTGAAACACCGACTGGGGGAGCTACAGAACCTCCCCGCCAAGTACTACAACTATAACAACCATCTTTGAGAAAAAGAATGTGGAAAACCTCCCCCCATACTGGAACTATGACTGTCCATAGAATTTCAGCCAGGGGTAAAGATACTGATTGGACGGATACATGCAATGTCAGAACCTGAACTGGCAGTGTTGCAAGAATACCTCCCACAGAACCCGGCCCGAGGCTTCATTTGCAAGTTGACCTCACTGGCTGGCGCCCCAGTCCTTTTGGTGAAAAAAAAGGATGACAGCCTCCACCTCTGTGTTGAATTGTTGATTATCAACCCAAAAATCAGATCACAATATGTAACTGTTACCCAGTGCCCTGATCTTTAAGTTGCTGGACCACATGTGGGCCACCTGCATATTCACCAAACTGGATCTCTTGGGAGCCTACAGTTTTGTCTGTTTCCAAGAGGGGAACGAATGAAAGACAGCCTTTCGGACCCACTACAGTCACTTTGAATATTTAGATCTGCCATTCGGACTGACCTAATGCCCCAGTGATTTTCCAGCACTTCATTAACAATGTGCGACCAGACTGACTGGACCAGTTTGTGGTGGTGCACTTAGATAATATGGACCAATAAACCATTCATGTCCACACAGTCCTGGAGAGACTACAACACAGTCTGCATGTTAAGCTTGAGAAGTGCACATTCAATCAGACCTCAACCTAAATTTCATCCTGTCCCCAGAAGGAATCAAGATGCATCCACATAAGGTCCAGACTGTTTGCAACTAGGCAGCCCCCCTCAATGTCCACGTCCTACAATATTTTTTAGGCTTTGCAAACTTCTACTGGAGGTTCATTTTGAATTTTTCAAAACAAGCCAAGCCCTGCCCTACGCTGGAAAAATACCCAGTTCTATTGGTAGCTCAAAGCCTACCACGCATTTGAGCAGCTGAAGTTTGCCTTCACTACTGTTCCAGTACTGGCCCACCCAGATGTGATGCAAGCTTTCATTGTGGAAGTCAATGCCTATAGTACAGCAATCAGGGCAGTTCTCTCTAAAAAGTATGAACCTGGGCAAATATTGCAACCTGTTATCTACTACATGAGGACAGTGAGATCTTGGACAAGGAGCTCCTGGCAATTAAGACTATCTTCAAAGACTGATGATGCTACATAGAAGGGGCCCACAATTTGGTCCAAGTGTTTACTGACCATAAGAACCTGGAATACCCGCACAGGGTCAAGGCCCTAAACCAACAACAGCTCCGATGGGCCCCATTCTCCTGGTTCAACTTCACCTTGACCTACCTCCTTGGAATCAGAAATGGCAAGGCTGACATCTTTTCCCAAAGATATGGCTCCAACCCATAAGGGCTCAGTCCAGAACCCACTCACATTCTCAAGTCCCATAATTATAATTACCTTTACGCTACTTACTGCCGGAACCCGCAGACACTCATCCACTCTGCCTCTGTCTCTGGAATTTTGCCCAACAAGATGGTCATTATCAACTGGGAATTCCACAATATCGTGGATAGGATCACATTCATAGGGACTGCATCTATGTTCCCCCAGAGTTTGTGAGTGTGATGGGTTTTCAGCTGTGCTATGACTCCACCCTGGCAGGACATTTACGATGATATAAAACTCAACGATTAATGTCCTCTTTTTTTCTGGTGGCTCTGAATGTGCCTTACAATGCAGAACTTTGTGTTCTTCCTGCAAGGTGTGTGCCTGCAACAAGATCCCATGCCAGAGACCCCACAATCTCCTCTCACCTCTGGACATCCCATCTTGACTCTGGTGGGCCAATTCCTTGGACTTTCCGGTGAAACTACCAGAATTAAATTGTTTCATGAGCATTCTGATGGTGACAGATCATTTTTCTAAGATGCCTCACTTCATTCCCTGAATGGGTTTACCCTCCACAGAGGAAACCACTCAGTTCTGGATGAACAACACAATTTCTCTTCATGGCCTCCTGACTGGAGAGCCATGGTTTATTGCCCACTTCTGTCATGAGGTCCTACATTTACTAGGAATACATGCACACTTGTTCTCTGCCTACCATCCTCAGTCAAACGGCATCAACCAGATCCTACGTCAACCATCACCAGATTGACTCGTCTTCACTGTTACTCTATGCAGTGTTCCCATACAATAATGGGCACCACGCATCCAACCCCACAGCACCTTTTTATCAACTATGAGTCCCACCCTAGATTGCACCCACAATTACCCACATCCTCCCCCAACCCATCTGCCTCAGACTAATACAACATAGCCATTGCATCCAAGAGGAGGTGAAGAGACATCTGAACAAGGCAAAGGAACATTACAAAAGTCATATGGGCAAATGTAGACAACAGGGCCCTACTCACAAGGTATGGCTTTCAGCAGAGGACCTTCATACGGACAGACTCTCCCACAAACTAGACTATCAGTTCCTTGGTCCATATCAAATTCGGTGACAAATCAACTTGGCCACTTTTGAGCTCTAGCTCCCTGATTCTCTTAGAGTCCACACTGTATTCCAAGTGGCACTTCTAAAATCATACACTGTGAATATATTCCCCATACAGCCCAATCACCATCCCCACCAGTGCAAGTACAGGGTCAGGAGGAATAGACTGCAAAAAGTCCTCAACTCTAATATGAAGCAGGGCAAATCATGGTAATTGATTGTTTGGGAAGGTTACAGCCCAAAGGAACACATATGGGAGCATACTAAGAATGTTCATGCTCCCTCCATGGTTCAGACCTTCCACAGAAGCCACGCAGAGAAACCTGGACCCAAGTACCCCGGAGGCATTCCTGGAGACCAGCTGATGTGATGACCCATAAGTCTCAAACCCAGGTATACAAGGTTCATGGAGGCAGCCACATGCCAATCCTCCACCCGACAGCCTGCTGGCAATAGCTTATCTGGAATCCACAAAACCCAGCCCCAGTGTGAGGCTCCGCCCTTAACCTATAGGTACAGCTATTTGCTTAGTATGGCATAGATATTAAGTAATTCAGTAACACAATGAGCCTACAAGGCTCTAGACCTGTAAGACAGTAACTTAGCCAAACTAATTGAGGCCTAAGTCCCATACAAGCCTTAGCATAAGCAGCTAACCAGGAGTAACCCTAGATCTTAAGATAGAATAGTGTAACAACACATATGATTAAACTCCTGATAGGTAACAGCAAAATACCAGTTGATGCTAATTTGGGATATTTTTTAAGATAGGAACATCTCCAGATGTTCAACCACAAGAATACTATGCCAATCAATTGATGTATATGCTAATAGGCTTGTGTCATAAACCGATAGCTAAGGGTTACTGTTTCTTTTACCTGTAAAGGGTTAACAAAGGGAACCAAACACCTGACCAGAGGACCAATCAGAAAACAAGAGTTTTCAAATCTCAAGGGAGGGAAGTTTTTGGGTGTGGGTCCTTTTGTTCTGTCTCTGTTGCTCTGTCGGCTCTGAGAGTGATCTCTCTATCTCCAGGCTTTCTAATCTTCTGTTTCCAAGTGTAAGTACAAAGGTAGAAAGACCATAGGCTTATATTATTTTTTGTATTTACATGTGTGTAGTTTGCTGGAATGTTTAAATTGTATTTCTTTTTGGATAAGGCTGTTTATTCATTTTTTCTTTTAAGCCAATAACCCTGTATATTGTCACCTTAATGCAGAGAACCTATTTTATGTCTTTTTCTACACTTTTTATATAAAAGCTTTTCTCTTGTAAAACCTGTTGGATTTTTTTTTAGTTGGCTCAAGGATTGAGTCTGCAGCTCACCAGGGAATTGGTGGGCAGGAAGAAGACAGGGGGGAGAGAATAATCCTTTGTGTTAGAGTTACAAAGCTTGCATTTGCAGGGACTCTGAGTGAGGGTGAGAGAAACCTGATCTCTATCGTGTTTGTGTTCAAGAATTGAAGCAAGGTAATCCCTAGAGTACAGGGCGGGAAAAAATCTGGGAGAGTAAAGAGAAGGGAGGGGGTGAGGGAAGTGGGTTATTTCCCTTGTGTGAGACTCAGGCATCTGAATCTTGGCGTCCCCCAGGTGAAGGTGGAGTACCGCAGAGTGAGCCAGACACTGGAATTTCTGGCTGGTGGCAGCGCTATCAGATCTAAGCTGGTAATTAAGCTTGGAGGTTTCATGCAGGCACCCACATTTTGGACGCTAAGGTTCAGAATTGGGACTTATGCTTTATGACAGCTTGAGGCAAAAGGTATAACAACTTATGACAGGAGAGCAACCCAACTTTGTTAAGGTGAGGAAGTTTAGATATGGGTAGATAAGGCCAAATATCCTCATGAATATTTACAGAGGCCATATAATCCTATAAAAGGGATAATCATGGCCTAAGCCATTGTTATCTCCTTGGCATGCCAGAGATAGGGTCACTTGTCGATCACTTTTCTCATTGGTTCTAGGTCTCCACAAGGCATGGTATGAGTATATGAACGCTCTGATGCTGGACATTTTGACAATCCTGTATTATCTCTATCTGCTTTGCTGGGTTGGAATTTTTGTGATTTTGCTAATTGTGTTAATAACAATATTACAGGGTCAGAAGGTCTTTCCCTAAGTATGAGTGTCTCTCCTGTGCACACCAGGGTCCTCGTTCTAGTAAGAACACTAACAATTCTGAGTCTGATCTCGAGGCAGTTGGACCCTGCCAAATCATAGAATCCCCAATTTAACATTCCAAGTGATACATCAATAGATCAGGCAACAACCCCTGAGGTCTGATGGGTAGAGTCCTGGAGTGGCTGATTGGCCTACAGGCCCTATTTGAGCCAGCAGTCAGAACAGGAAGCCATCCAGATGACTGGGCTCCGCCCTGATCAAGACTGCAGGCCTTGTGGTTCCTGATACCCACTCCTGCTTCCCCAGCTTGGTCTCCTGGCATCTGACTTGTGGTTCCCAACCTCCAGTTTGTTTCCTGCTTCTGACCCCCTGGTACCCTGATCCAGCCTGACTCTGGCTCCCAAGTCATGATTCTGATTTCCAATTTGTCTCCTGCTTCTAACCTCCCAGTATCCCAATCCAACCAACTCTTGACTCCTGTCTCATGATTAGCTCTGCTAGGTCTGGCCACACATGACCTGGTCATGGCACAGGGTTCTGCAGGGATTGGTTCTTGGCCCCAAGCTATTTAAATTTTTATCAATGACTTTGAATAAAACCATCACTGATAAAGTTTGCAGATGACAAACACTGGGAGAATAGTAAATAATTAAGAGGACAGGTCACTGATTCAGAGATATCTAGATGACTTAGTAATCTGGGAACAAGCAAGTAATACACACTTTAACTGAATATGACCAAATGTAAAGTTTTGCATCCATGAGCAAAGAATGTGAGCCATGCTTCTAGGACAAGGCACTATGTCCTGGGAAGCACTGTCCCTGAAAAAGATTTGTGGGTTGTGGTGGATAATCAGCTGAACATGAGCTCCCAGTGTGACACTGTGGCCAAAAGGGCTAATATGATCCTTGGAAGTATAAACAGAAGAAGCTTAAGTAGAAGGAATTGATGAGATTGCTGCTGGAATATTGTGTCCAGTTCTGATGGTCACAATTCAAGAAGGATGATAAACTGGAGAGGGCTCACAGAAGAGCTACCAGAATGATAAAAGGATTGAACGACATGCCTTATAGTCATAGATTCGAGAAGTTCAATCTATTTAGCTTAACAGAGAGAGTTAAGGGATAAAATGATCACAGACTGTAAATATCTGCCTGGGGAGTCCAAATTTGATAATGGGCTTTGCAATCTAGCAGAAAAAGGTATAACAAAATCCACGGCTGGAAGCTGCGACAAATTCAGACTAGAAATAAGGCACTAATTTTAACTTGTGAGGGCAATTGGAACAACTTACCCTGGACTGTCTTTGACTCTCCATCACTGACAATACAGTAACTCCTCGCTTAACGTTGTAGTTATGTTCCTGAAAAATGTGACTTTAAGCAAAACGATGTTAAGCGAATCCAATTTCCCCATAAAAATTAATGTAAATGTGGGGGATTAATTTTTTTTCAGACAAAACCTATATTTTTATATATGTATATATATACACACACACACACACACACACACAGAGTATAAGTTTTAAACAAACAATTTAATACTGTACACTAATGATGATTGTGAAGCTTGGTTGAGGTGGTGAAGTGAGGATGGAAGAGGGTGGGGTATTTCCCAGGGAATACCTTACTGCTAAATGATGAACGAGCATTCTGCTGAGCCCTCAAGGGTTAACACATCGTTGTTAATGTAGCCTCACACTCTACAAGGCAGCACGAATGGAGGGAGGGGAGACAGCATGGCAGACAGAGACAGAGACACACACCCTGTGTGTGGGGGAGAGAGAGAGATGTGCACTGCCCCTTTAAGTATGCTGACACTACACTCTAAGTACATTGCCTTTAAAAAGATCAAGAAGTTGAGACAGCAGCTGCGGTCAGCTCTCTCTGTCCTGAGTCCTGTTGTGTCTCCCCCTTGCTCTATATGGAGATGGAGTAAGCGGGGGACAAGAGTAGCGGGGAGGGGGACACCCTGACATTAGTCCCCCTCTTCCCTCCTCTCCTGCACAGCAAGCAAGAGCTCCCAGGAGCAGCTCCAAGCCAGAGGGCAGGAGCAGCATATGGCAGTGGGACAGGGACAGCTGAACTGCTGGCAACTGGTAGTCTGCTGGGCAGCTGCAGCACAGGGAACTTAGGGGAGTGGGAAGCTGATGGGGGGCTGCTGGTCCACCCGGGTTCCAAGCCCCCACCAGCTAGCTGCAATGGGCTGCTCTTCCTGCAAGCAGTGGACCAAGCAAGCAGCTGCCAAGTGTTATAAGGGAGCATTGCACAACTTTAAACGAGCACGTTCCCTAATTGATCAGCAATGTAACAATGAAACAATGTTAACCGGGACAACTTTAAGTGAGGAGTTACTGCATCTAAATTAAAATTGGATGTGTTTCTATCAGATCTGCTGTAGTTCCAACAGAAATTAATTCAGGGATGCTCTCTGGCCTGTGTTATAGAGAAGGTCAGACTAGATGATCACCCTAGATCCTCTTGGGCCTCTAATCTGTGAAATCAGGCCCCAGGGCCTTGAACTGTAAAATGAAGAATTAGTGGCCATCTACGAAAAGTTGGATTGATGTGACTTGACCAAAATCACAGAGGAACTGTGTGGCTGAGGAGGGAAACGAACCAGTTATCCAGAGCAGCATTCATTTGCCTTAGCCATAAGACTGTCCTTTCTCTTCCTGCAGTCCCTGAGTCCCCTCAGCCCCTCATGCGGCAGAGTAGCTGGGGTGTGTTATGTTCCAGTTGTACACTTTGGCATATGTAATGGAATGTCAAATTGTATTATATCACTGTTGGGTGGCACTATGTATAAAATACCTTATTTAAACAAACCTCAGCTATACCTGGCAGAGCATTAAGGGATCTTATGATGAACCCAACTAGTGTGTATACACAAGGTCTGTGTATGACAGTCTATATCCCTATATTCACCCTTTTTACAAAACTATAATGGATTTTGTACAAAGTATGCCTTGTGAGGTATCATTTGAAAACTCATAATTTGCTGATCATTATTGTCCTGGTAAAATATCTGTCGCAACATTATATGTAAAGTTATAAGATTCTACTGTATCACATTGCTTACACATGTTCCAAGTTTAGAAAAGCAGGCACAAACCAGTTCCTCAGAGACAAAAGGCAAACTGACGCCTCAGCCAGGTGTCAACAAAATCAAACGAACTATCACCTAGTTAAGCAGCCATTCTTTGGCAGGAAAAAAGGTGTGAGCAAGAAACAATGTACAGCAAAGAAACATGGAATTTCCTGTCTCCACAGACTGTCTGTCTCCTGAACTTCTGCTGGAGATGATTTTCAAAGAAAAAGAACTATAAGGCCTTGTCTACACTGCCACTTTACAGCGCTGAAACTTTCTCGCTCGGAGTGTGAAAAAAAAAACCCTTAAGTGATGCAAGTTTCAGCACTATGAAGTGGCAGGCTCCCAGTGCTGGTAGCTACTCACCTCATGAGGGGTGGGTTTTTTTACAGCGCTGGGAGAGCTCTCTCCCAGCACTGGTGCCACAACTGGTGCCACAACTACACAGCCATGTTAAAGCTCCACCATGGAAAGTAACACTCAACTGGTGGAAGGATCCTAGCTGAAAGGAATCCAGCCAGTAAGCATGTGGTGAGAGAAACGTTTGCTTTGAATTCATGTTACTTGATAAGTTAGATACTAGTCGCATTTTACCTTTTATTTTTTGTGAACAATTCTGACTTTTATGCCTCATTACTTGTGACCACTTAAAATCTATCTTTCTGTAGTTAATCAACTTGTTTTATTGTTTTATTTAAAACAGTGTGTTTCAATTGAAGTGTTTGGGAAACTTCATTTGAGACAACAAGTTCTGCACATATCATTTTCTATTAATGAACTGATAGACTTCATATGAGATTGTATTGTCCAGGAGGGCGCTGGGCAGTACAAGACACACATTTCTGGGTAAGTCTGGGACTGGGAGTTTGCTGATGTTGCTCTGTAGTATAACTCAGGAGTTACTGGCTATAGCACTCATACAATATAGCTGGGAGTGATTTACATGCTGGAGGTTGTGTGAGATCAGACCAGGAGTGGCTGCTCTCACAGCAAAGCAGTGTAAAAAGACCCCCAGATTGGAGAATTGAGGGGACACAGCTGTCCATCAGTCCAGATTGTACCCTAGGAAATGTCACACTGTGACCCCTCCATATCTGGTACAGGAGCATGACATGGAATCAGGAGTAAACTAAGAACAGAAACAGAAGGAAAACAACAACAAGAGTTGCAGGATCTCATCAACATGCCACTCTTCAATGCCCCAGAGAACTTCAGCTTTGACAAACCCACAGAACGAACAGTCTGGAAATGATATTTTGCAAGATATTACATTTCTATAAACATCCGTATATCATCAGTTTCTTTGTGGAGATCTTCTTTAATGTATGCTATAGGGAAGAAAAAAGGAGTGTCTCTTTAAATCCTTTGACTTTACTGAAGATGACCATGAAAGGGGTCTGCCTATATTTCATGCATACTTTATATGGATCAGAGAAATATTTGTGAAAGAGCATGTTTTCACCAGAGAACTCAAGAATCATGGGGAAATGGTGAATGTTTTATAACAGCTCTGCATACAGTGGTGGAAAACTGTGATTTGGGGAATCCAAAACATTAAAATATTGGACACAGACTGGTTATTGGGTTAACAGATAGAAACCTTGCATAGCAGCTACAACTGAAGAGAGATTTAAGCCTAGCTACAGCTATACAAAGAGCAAAGCATTCTGAGCTGGCGAAACAGCAAAACCTAGAGCAACTTGCCAAACTTGAAAGATGTGAAACTAGCTTAGAAACTGTAAACAGATATTTGAGTGTTAACAGTCAGCATCGTAAAACCCTTGAGGCAAGGAGAGAGAATCTCCAGGCTAAGAGGGACATATTCCAGCCTACGTGCACAAGGAGGGGAACAAGTCATATCCCAAGAGATGATGCATGTCCAGCCAGAGGCATGCAGAGTAATAATGCATGAAATATGGCCATTTTGCAGCTGTTTGCCGCACCAAAGCAGTCAGGGAGTTAACTTATATTATGGACAATCAAGAGCCACTGTTTCTGGGATCTATCATATATGATAACATAGAGCCTGCCTGGAGAATGAAACCAAATATTCATGGCAACACTTTAAAATTGACTCAGGAGCTTATATCACAGTCATCTCAGAAGGGACAAACAGCTGCATCCCTACCCATAGATTAAATCACCTGACACAGCTCTGACTAGCTCTGGAGGAGTTCTGAGCTGCAAGTGCGAGTTCACCACAGAGACAACTTGCATAGACAAATGCTTTGCATTCAGAGTGGATGTGACCAAAGGATCACAGACCAACAGCCCTCTCAGCTGCAGTGTTAAAGCTGTCACGGGTCTAGTGAGACAGATGGAAGAACCTGATGGAATATGTGGTGATATTGGACTTCTGAATGGAGAGCAAGTACCAATAACCCTAAGAGACAACACTGAACTATATACTGTACATACACCTCACAGAATTCCTATCCCATTACTTCATAGAGTGGAAACTGAGTTAAAGAGAATGGAGCAGATTAGCATAATTGAGAGGAGCAATAAACCAACAACATGGTGTGCCCCACAAGTATGCATTATAAAGAAAAAATTGAAAAATATTTATCTGTGTGGAGTTTAAAATATTTAATGAAGCAGTCATGAGAGAAAAACACAGGATGACTTCCTCCCCAAAGTAAAAGGAGCTACAGTGTTCTCCAAGCTGGATGCCTTGAGAGGATTCTGGCAAATTCCTTTAGCCAAAAAAGTGCTAAACTGACTTCATTTATCACACCCTTTTGGAGATTTTGCTCTTGAAGATTACCTTTTGGGATTACCAGTGCACCTGAAATTTTCCAAAGAAAAAGGGCAGAACTGTTAATGGACACAAATGGCATTGTAGTTTTCATGGATGATATTCTGATATGTGGATCCTGAAAAAAACAACAAAACTCTCTACAAAGATCTAAGCCTAATCAGTTAGTCTGGACTGAAGCTAAACAAGGAAAACTGTGTTTTCCATCTACACCAAATCGAGTTTTTGAGACAGATAGTAAACAAAGATGGAATCAGTCCTAGCCTTGAGAAAGTAAAAGCAATTCGAAAATTGAATGCATCAACTAAATGTACCAGAACTGAGACAAAAATAACAAGGAGTCCGGTGGTGCCTTAAAGACTAATAGATTTATTTTGGCGTAAGCTTTCATGGGTAAAAAATCCACTTCTTCCGATGCATGGCTGAAGACATGGGTTTTTTTTACCCACAAAAGCTTATGCCCAAATAAATGTTAGTCTTTAAGGTGCTACCAGATGCCTCGTTGTTTTTGTGGATACAGACTAACACAGCTAACCCGATACAGAACTGAGACATATACTGGAGATGGAAATTACATTAGTCAATACCTACGTGACCTTTCTACAATGACAAAACCACTGAATGAACTGCTAAGTCCAACACGTCTTGGCCTTGGGGGCCAAATCAAGAAATTGCCTTCAGCCAGGCAAAATAAATGATCTCAATAGCTCTAGTTCTCTAGCACTATGTATGAACAAACCCACAGTGGTCAGTCCAGAAGCAAGCAGCTGTGGCCTAGATGATGTATAATTGCAACAACATGGCTCTGAGTGGAAGCCATGTGGATTTTGTTCTCACACACTCACAGAAGCAGAAAAACAACATGCACAGATTGAAAAGGAGTGTCTGGCAAGCGTATACGCATGTGAGAACTCTTACATATATCTATGTAGACTGGATTTGTTACACTGGGAGCAGACTATAAATGATTAGTAACCCTCATCAATGGAAAATACGTGATAATGCACTACTGAGATTTCAAACATCTATTGTTTAGGTTAATGTGATTTCACAATATTGCTAAATATGTTCCTGGGAATTATCTGGTAGTAGCAGACACTCTACCTTTAAACCCAACATTCAACTACCTAGAGCTCAAAGATAATGTAAAGGCGTATGTGAATGCGTAGATACCTACAAAAAGCAACCTTAACAGACCGGCAATTTCAAGAAGTTCTAAATTACATTACACACAGCTGGCCCCCAAGAGTATATAAGGAACTGAAAGAGAGTACTTTGCGGTGCATTGCAATTAAGCAAGTCAAATGGACCCATGATTAAAGGCAACTGCATCGTAATTCCGAACAAAATAAGAGGAGAAATCCTAAACCTCATCCATGAAGGATATCAAGGATTAACTAAATGCTTGAATGGGCCAGTCAGTGTGGTGGCCTGGCACCAGCAAGAACATAAAGAATAAAGTATCTGCATGTGAACACTGCAGAACTGACAGACCAACACAACACAAAAAACATTTAATAACAACACCCTGAGCAAAGAGACCGTGGAAGAGAACGGCTGCAGATTTATGTGAATTCAGAAGACATCATTACCCGGTCGGCATGGCCTATTTTTCCAGAAATATAGAAATAATGTACTTGAAAAACATAACAAGTCACAGTATTATCAAGAAATTGACATGCACTTTTGCTCATTTTGGTATTCTAGAACAACTAGTAGCAGACAATGGATTGTAGCAGAATTTAAGTCCTTCCGAATGAAATAGGATTATGATATTACTGGCAGCCCACATTACCCACAAGTGAAAGGAGAGATGGAGAGCTGTACAGACAGCCACAAAAGTCCAACAGCAGGAAGGTCCATTCTTTGCTCTTCTGAGTTACAGATTAACACCAGTTGTGGCTACTGGATATAGTCCAGCACAGCTCCTGATGGGAAGACAAGTCATACCTACTGTTCCAACTTTCGAAAAGAATCTATTTCAGAAGTGCCCAGACATTCTGAGAGTAGCAAAGTATGGTGCAAATAAGATAAAAGATCTTATGAATGAACTATTTTACAACAGAAGTTGCTCAATCAGAGAACCGCCAGCTATAGAATCTGGGGACCATGTTCATGTCAAACTGGGTGGAGAAAATGGATGGACAGCTCCAGCTCTTGTAAAGAAAAAGACTTCAGATCCTACGTGATCAAGTCCAACTGTGGAGAGTTCAGCAGAAACCACTGACATCTACAGTTTGTGCCTCAGAAAGAGCAATCAATAACGCAAACTCTATAGACTGCAGATGCAGAATAAGAAGACTACTCAAGGATTCCAAACCTACCACAGACAGTCATTGCAACGAACGGACATCAAGATGACCAAGTTGTTGCACATTTGGGATGTGCAATTAAAAATTCAACATGATTCAGAGCCACTTAACAGACTGAACCTCAACGACAGAGTGATAGAATAAATGTTGTGAACGATAGGAAAGCAGAACTTAAAAGAAGAAGATGTAATGGAATGCTAAACTGCATTTAGCCATCCACTAGGTGGTACCGTGTGAAAATTACCTTATTTAAGCAAACCTCAGCCATACCTGGCAGAGCTTTCAAGGATCTTATGATGAACACTCCAGCTGTGTATAAGCAAGGTCTGTAGCCAGTCCAGATGTGGTACGGGAACATGGTCCGCAGGCCTGGGGTAAGGGGGCAAGGAGCTATTGTGTTTCAGCTTCTCCTCTTTCCCCATCTCCTGGTGCCTGGGGGGCTGTGGGAGAGGGGAGCTGTCCTTTGCATGGGGGTCCCCTAGGCTCAGGCAGAGCCAGTCACACTTCTGTCAGGTTGTCCCTCGCATTCCCAGCCTAGTAGCGAAGTTGGGGATGGAGCAGTCTGAGCTACTCTCCTCCCACATCTGCAATGAACCATGGGGTCAACTATAGCAGGGAAGGGCGAGTCAGGGAGGCGGTGGGATAGTCCGTGTTCTTTCCTTCTCCCTAGAGCGCCAGGGCTGATTCACACGTCAGTTTAAAAATGGAGGGATCTCAGGGACACATTCTGAATTCATCAAATCTACATTATCTGAGCAAGTCACCTGTAAGGGCTCCAATTCACTGCCTTAGGGGCAACAAGTGGCGTTCAGGCCAAGAGCAGGCCATCACTGCACTAGGCCAGAGGGCGTTTTGCTGAGGCAAAGATTCAACACGGGAGGCAGATCCCTCAGCCTGTGTCCTGTGTTCTGATGCTCTGTGGGTCGCATGTTGCAAAGTACAGTGCATGGGCTCAGAATGGTTGGCAAACCAAGAATAGGCTGCAGTGAGCAAAACACAGATGGGAAATGGTGACTTGCTTATCTCAGCCAGATCTGCACAGATTTTCGAGGCGGCAGCAGAAAGCACCTCCCTGAATCCCAACCACCCCTGAACAAATTGAAAAGTTCTGCTGCAAACCATGGAGGCACCAGAGCTCTGTATAAAAACAGTTTGAAGAATTTGTTTAATGGAAAGCATTAAGCAGCTGTAATACTGGGCTCACTGCTGCTCCCCTATAATAGATAGCACTCCTTGCCTTAGCAGTAATGGAGCAGAAACACTTCTAGTGGTTAGAGCAGGTGGTTGGGTATCAGGACTCCTGGATTCTGTTTTTCACTATACCAGTGACTTGCTGTAAAACCCTGGACAAGTTCCCTAACCTCTCTGTGCCCCAATTTGCAAATTGTACAGTAGTGAGCCATAAGTAATTGTGTTTGTAAAGCTCTTTGAGATCCCCAAATGAATAATGCTACTTATGTGCAAAGTACTGTTGAAGAGCTGGACTGTTGCAACTCGAAGCCCTCTGGCTGACACTTATGCACATTCACAATGCAAATTTAGTGAGTGATTAAGATTTTCTATACACAAAGATCAAGAAGTTCCCAAGCTCTACACTTGCTGGGGAGCCATCTCATGCAACGGGCACAGAGTGTGTGAAAGATTCCATATTGCTGGGGACAGAGTTAACCTGAAAGCCTCCTCTTCCCAAGCACCCTGGCTAAGATCCACCCTCCCACTACATTGTCCCTGCAGTTTTCAAACAGGAAACCCACTCAGAGTTGAGTCACTCTGCCAAACAATCAGACAGGGAACTGCAGTCTGGGCCCCAAGTGAAGTCATGGGATTGATACAAAAGAAGCAAATTCAGTTTCACAGCTGGGGCCACTTCTGATTTGTTCTTGGTGATAATCACCTGATGGCATTGCGCAGTGTCTGCTCAAAGTGTTTCCATTCTGCTTTGATGGCAGCTCTTACAAATCTCTAGAGCCCAAAAGGATAAAACTGAATCAAGTTGAGACTGACTGAGCAGGAGAGCTGCCTCCAGCACACCCATGTTGCTGAGCAGGTGTGATTTCTAAACTGCCCTGATTCCTTATACATGACTAAACTTAAATACTTTACTTCAAACAAATGCCCACCTTGAATTACATCTCATTCAGACTCAGAAGGCAAGGCAGCTATGGAGCCTATTCTGTGTCATGGGCCTCCTGCAGCAACACACGTAGTGGCCCCAGCAAAGCATGCTACACTTCTCCACTGATAATGGAGTAGAGTGCCTACATCCAACAAGCACAGGCAAGCCCTACTTGCCCATCAGGCAGAAGAAAGCACTCTTGGCCTCTACTTAATTCACACATAAGAGCCAACAGCTGCTTGGCCACCGCAGATTCATGGATTCAAAAGCCACAAGGGACCATTGTGATCTCTATGCTGGTTTAATGAATGACACTGGCCAGAGAACTGCCCCAAAACAATTCCTACAGCAGAGCTTTTAGAAAAACTTCCAATCTTGATTTTAAAGTGACAGTGATGGAGAATCCACCACAAGCCTTGGTAAATTGTTCCAATGCTTAATTACCATCACTGCTAAACAAGCTAAACAACCCTTATTTATAGTCTGAATTTGTCTAGCTTCAACTTCCAGCCACTGGATTGTGTTTGACCTTTCTCTGCTAGACTATCCCCACTATCTGTTCCCCACATAGGTACTTACGACTGTGGTCAAGTCACCCCTTAACTTCCTCTTTATTAAGCTAAAATAAGTCACTGCTGCTTGGTTCCAAGTAGCTCACTGAGTGATAGCTTTGCAGAGATGAGTATGTGCACAGAGCAGTTTTTTGGATTCAGCTTGTTTTCCCCTTTCTAATTACAACAGACCGGCACCCACGCTCCTCTCTCTCACCTGGGAAGTCAGGCTGCACTATCATTCTAAGTAGACTTTTAAGGTGAGACACAGAGAAAGGATGGTACTTTCCCATGGCAACCAGCGAGTCAGCGGCAGAGCCGGGAATGGAACCCAGGAGTCCAAAACCCCCAGTGCTGTACATTAGCCACATGAACTTCCCTGACTTGTCCGTTCAGATTCATCCCCCTGCCCCCAAACCCACTCTTTCTCCTGGGCTACTTCCCTTCACCAGCCTTTCCTTTTGTCCCACTGCATCCTGCACCCTCCCTATTGGCTTCTTTCTGCCCTGTCCTTGTCTACTCTGGACTTTCTGTCACCCCCTGCCCAATCTCCCTCATGCCTCAGCTGCCTCTGGAGGGAGGAGGAACAGGGAATGCCTTGCTGCTCAAGGCCAGGAAGCACAGCACTAGCCCTGAATTCCTCCCCTTCCTGCCCCTATGCTGCACTGAGAGACCCAAAGGGGCACAAGAGAGTAAGCAGAGGGACAGAGTGGAGCAGAGATGGGAGGAGAAAGTCTTGGCTGCCTGCTCAGAGCCCTGGGAGTCACCTCCAGCAACCAAGGAGAGGTGCTGCAGAGCTGACCTGGTTCAGGGCCTGAATTCCTGCTTCTGAGGGAAATCTGAGTGGGCAGGAAAGTGACCTCAGAGGGCAGAAAGAAACTTTCACAGGCCATCTAGTCCAGCCCCTATGGTGAGGCAGGAATAAGCATTCTCTAGACCAGCCCTGACAGGTGTTTGTCCAACCTGTTCTTTAAAACCTCCAATGACGGAAATTCCACAGCTCCCTAGGCAATTTGTTCCAGTGCTTAACTCCTGACAGAAGTTTTTCCTAATGTCTAACCTAAATCTCCCTTGGTGCAATTTAAGACCACTGCTTTTTATCGTGTCCTTGGTGGTTAATGAGAAACATTTATCGCCATCCTCTTCATAACAACCTTTTATGTACTTGAAGACTGTTATCATGTCCCCCTCAATCTTCTCTTCTCTAGACTAAACAGACCCATTTTTTTCACTCTCTCCTCGTAGGTCATGTTTTCTACGCCTCTTTTTTGTTGTTGCTGCTGCTGCTGCTTCTCTCCTCTGGACTTTCTCCAATTTGTCCACATCTTTCCTGAAGAGTGGCACCCAGAATTGGACACAGTATGCAAGCTGAGGCCTTATCAGTGCTGAGTAGAACTGAAGAATTCTCGTGTCTTGCTTACACCACTCCTGCTAACACATCCCAGAATGATGTTTGCTTGTTTTGCAACAGTATTACATTGTTGACTCATATTTAGTTTGTGATCTGCCATAATCCCCAGATCCTTTTCTGCAATACTCTCTTCGTAGGCAGTCATTTTCCTTTTAGTATGTGTGCAACTGATTGTTCCTTCCTAAGTGGAGGACTTTGCATTTGTCTTTATTGAATTTCATTCTGTTTATTTCAGACCATTTCTACAGTTTAATAATATCATTTTGAATTCTAATCCTGTCCCTCAAAGCGCCTGCAACCCCTCACATCTTGGTATCATCTGCAAACTTTATAAGTGTACTCTCTATGCTATTATCCAAATCATTTTATGAAGATACTGAATAGAACTGGACCTGGGACAGATCCCTGTGGGACCGCACTCGATATGCCCTTCCAGCTTGTCTGTGAACCATTGATAATTATTCTCTGAGTACTGTTTTCCAACCAGTTGAGCACCCATCTTATACTAAGTTAGTCTAGGCTTTGTTTCCCTAGTTGGTTTATGAGAAGGTCATATGAGATCGTATCAAAAGCCTCACTAAAGTTGAGATATATCACATCTACTGCTTCCCCCCATCCACAAGGTTTGTTATCCTACCAAAGAAGGATATTATGTTGGATTGACACAATCTGTTCTTGACAAATCCATGTTGACTGTAACTTATCACATTATTTTCTAGGTACTTACAAATTGATTGTTTTGATTATTTGTTCCATTATCTTTCCGGATATGGAAGTTAAGCTGCCTCTCAGCAATAGGGTTGAGAGAGAAGGGTGTAAAACCTCTTCTGGAACATATGGGGAATGTGGTTCCTGTACAGTCTGTGGCAGGTGAACAAAGCACTGCTGCTACTGCAAATGAAAATGAGGCCCCACTAAACTATTACAATTCTTTGGACATGTCAATTAAGTGGTGGGAAAAGGAGAACAAATTGATACAATGTATTTAGACTTTCAAAAGGCGGATGACAAGGTCCTGCACAAATAACTACTAGAAAAACTGCACAGTCATGAGTGAGATGCGAAATATTGTCCTGGCTCAGAAACTGGCTAGGAGAGGATGGGGCAGGGGGGAGAGAGCCAGAATGAACGGCAGTTGGCAAAAGGCTAACAGCAGGGAGCACACTAGAGCTGCTGTTGGTTAATGTTCTTATCAATTATCTGAAAGAGCGATGGACTGCAAGATGGCAGAACTGACAGAGTAGACACTGTCACTGAGATTAATCAAAATTAAAGAAGACACTGAGGAGCTTCTGAGGGACCTCCCCAAGCTGGGTGACAGGGCAGATGAAATTCAGTGTTGTTTCTTAAACTTCCTCCAGAGAGAGAAGGTGGCAGCTGCCCTATAAGAAGTGGAGATGGGGGAAGCTCTGGTAGGGCACTCCAGTGGCACTGACTCTCCAGCCAGGCAGTCATCTCCTCATGCAGTCCATGTTACACACGATCTCAGAGCTGGTGACCCTAAACACAGGTCTATTGTGCCAAGGGGTTAATCCAGCCCTGGGGATTAACTGGGGGACTCTTCTGCAGGCCCAGATTAACCAATGTGAACTCAGTGCCCTTCCACAGAGCCCCTGGTCACCAGAAAAACAACAAAACAAATAAATTGGAGTGGTGCACCAGGTCACAATGCCACTCACTCAAATCTGGCCCAGCCGCACCCCAGTCCTGACTGGGGGGTTGGGGGTGGCTGAGCCCAACCTGAGTGAATGGCACTGTGACCTGGTGCTTAGCTTCTCCACTTCTACCATAGCCATCAGAAAGCTCACTGTGCTCCTCCCCAAAGTTTAAAGCATCCACGTGTAGAAAACCTCTGTTCTAAGGAATTGGAGGGGGGCAGCACACTGAAGTTTTGCCTGGGGGGGGACTGTCTTGTTCATCACATGCTCTGTCTAATTTAATGAAGGTGAGGGGGGGACCTGTTGTAATAATTGGGCTAAAAATGTAGCCCACTTGTGAGCCTAACTGTAGAAAGTGGATAAAGTTCATAAAATGTCACAGTGACCTATAACTAGAAGATGAAAAAGGGAGACAAAAAGACTGAATTCATCCTGATGAAATGGCCTCCTGATATAACCCAATACCAGTGTTAAGATCATTCCAGGTAAACAAGAGAAGTGTGGGTCCAGAAATTAATGGACAAAAATTGATGTGTTAAAAATTAGGCCTACCTGGTGAACAAAATAACAAGGGGATGAGCTGTTCCACCCATCACTCCCTTTCGGGGCCCTCCCTTTGGAGGGAAATTATGGACGGACAGAAGCGAGCACAATAATTGCTTACTGAAAGAAGGTGAAGGACCAGGTTTCTCCATCATGACTCCAGTATCTATCATAACATTATTGGGCCTTTGTCATCCTGATCCTGACAAATGTGCTGACCAGTCTGGGCCAAGAGCAGGACATGACATCACCACCTCCAGTAGCTCCAGCTAAATCCCAACAACCGCCTGGGACGAGACCTGGCTTAGTTGTCCAAAACTATGTAATTTGCAACCCTACTGTAAGCCTGTGACCAGAAAGAGGCAGCTAAAAGATGCTGGTACAAGTTTGCCAGGTTTGGGAGTGGATGATGAGCCCATGTGCTGGGCCTGTGGTTTTCCAGCAATGAGGCTGCAGGTGAGAAGCAGCACCAGAGACAGAAGCTGCACTTTCTCTCTTTGCTGTTCTTTTCTCTCCCCTTTCATGTGTGTTTGTCTGGTTTTGTCTTTTGGGAAACATGACTGGACTTCAACAGCAGCAACAATAGCAGCCCCAGCCCATCTCAATTAAATTCTTTTCTTTTTCCCCAAAAGGACAGTTATTACCATATAAGAGACTGTCAAACACAAGAGGTTCCTTCGAAAGGCTCTCTCCAGATAAAAGAAAAGAGAATAAGGGAGACTGCTAAAATAAAAGCCTTCCTTTACATTTCAAAGGCTTTAGCTGTTTCCTCCTTTTCTGTATCTTTAATAAAAGGTTCAAGGGATTTTTCCTCATGTGCTTGTCACGGTATTTGTCTGTGTCTTCTCTGTCCAATGGCTGTCACCCTCACCCAGCCCGTCTCTTCCTCGATGAAAACGATGCCTGTAGGAGAGGAGTCTGCACGCCTGCCCTGTGATGCTGTAGAAGATGTCAGTCTCTTTATCCATATTGGATTTGATCTGAACCAGATTTTTAGGGAACGGGCCCCTCTCATTTTCAGGAACCCTTACCGGAGGGATCACCCGGTCTCTCTTCTGTCTCTTCAGACCAAGTCTGGCCTGTGGGATCATCAGCACCTCCACTTGATGACCTGCAGCAGATTCCTGTGTGGAGTGACGTCTTTTGTTCCTCACAATCACAGAAGCAGAGAATTTCTTGCCAGTGGAATCCCAGGCATTCGTGGTAAAAGTCTCCCCCATCCCATGCAGCTGGGCGTGGTGTCTCACCAGTCTTCAGCAGGCAGAGGTCTCTGTAGACCAAATCCCAAACCTTGTTTAAAACGGTTTAATGTTAGACAGTGAAAGCATCATGTTAACACTTCTTATTCTTCGGGCCCATTTAGTCCATCTAAATTAATACAACAGCCCTGATTTCCATCGTGCACACGGTCCCAAAATTCTTTAATTTGGGATTACTCTTCAGAACACAGGCCGCTGTTGGCTGGGTGGCTGATGGTTGCAGAAGTCTGGTGTGGGCCCTGGTCTTCTATAGGAAATGGCAATAACAGTCCTTGCTCGTATCCTTCCCCACTGTTCCCCTTTCTCTGACACTGCCTGTACGTTGAGCCCCCACAATATCCATGGCACCACTAGGACACAGAGAATGCACATGAACACCAGGGACAAAGCTAGTAAAAGACAAGAGTCATTTCCACTAGTTCAAAGCCCTTTGGAACAAAACTGCAGGATCAGGAAACAACCTAGATCCAGGTGGCAGCCTGCCCTATTGTTCAAAGACTTCAGAGCCCAGAGTCTGATAAGGAAACACGGAGAAGGCTGACTGATCTGCTCAGAGGAAAGGCCTCTCGGCTCAATTAACTCACCCCCCTTCAAATGAACAACAGCTGCTTGCTGGAGGCTGGCATTGCTCAGGTATGTGCAGCCCACTCTCCTCCTCGGAGAGCCTCAGAACAGCACACTGCCTTGTGGCCCTACTGTTAAACATGTACCCACGGATAATAGCATGGTGCCAGCATGAACCCTGCCAGGCCCGCTGCGTGAGAGGCCATATCGTCTCCACCCCCATCCATAATCTGAAGAATGATCACTAACCCTCCTGGCACATGCAAGCCATAGTGTTGGCTTCCCAAAGCAATTATCCAGACTCACAGAATGCATATCTGAGCAGTGCTGAGAGCAGAAACCCAATCCAACAGCGGGGTTACCACTGTGAATGCCAGTGGCACATACTGCAGCAGGGTAAATCATCGGCTCTCATCTAAATCTTGCTATTGAAAGTGATTACTTGGCTTTAGATAATGAGTTAGTCCTATTAGAAAACAGCTGGTGCAGGGGAAGCAAATCTGCTGCTCAGGCAGTCAATTGCATTGGCAAACCTGAAATCATCCAATCATATGCTGGAAAGATTTCTTCAACCGACTTTGTAAAAAAAAATCTGGAAGCCTCAGACGGCTTTCTCTGGGAGTGTGAACCGCACTGAATTCATCAGCCCAGCTTCTGGCTCTTCCTTCCTTAGTGACATTTTTGCTCATCGTTAAGGTCACAGCTCTCCCTCTGTTCAGTCTCACATCTCCTGCATGTCCCACTGCTGCCACAAACCGAATACACTGAGACTCCTGCCATTTCCCAGAGCAATGAGCTCCATCACACATTTCCATTACCTTCCCAACCACCTCACATGCCTCCCTCTCCTCCCCCTGCATCCAGGATCCTGCCAAATCCTGGGGCTGCTGCTTCTAGAACAAGCCTTCGTCATTTCACCTCAGAGACTGAAGGAATTGTACAAGGGAGATTTAGGTTGGATATTAAGAAAAACTTTCTACTTCTTAGGATAGTTAAGCACTGGAACACGCTACCTAGGGAGGTTATGAAATCACCATCCTTGGAGGTTTTTATGAACACGTTAAGCATACAGCTTTCAGGGATGGCCCAGGAACACTTAATCCTGCCCCAGAGCAAGTCACTAGATGACCTCTGGAGATCCTTTCCAACTCTGCTTTTCTGTGATTCTAGGTGAATGGGCAACATGATGGAAAATTAATTAAATTCAGTCTTGATAAAGACACATTAGAGGGAAAACTTGAACTACCCACACACCTTACTGGGTTCCTAAACTGTACCAATTCAAAGAAAGACCTGGAAATCTTTGTAGATGGTTCAACAAAGTCCCGTGTAGCTGTAATCCAAAGAGCAAACAAGGCAAAGGTGCTGTAACTTAGGGTGGCGCCCCACCCCGGCTTGAAGTGATTTTCATGATATACAGGGTACAGAGTTTGGTTCAATGGCTCTCAGCACCCCCACTATACAAATTGTTCGAGCATCCCCGAAACAAGGTGTTATCAAGCGTAACAAGTAAGAGTGAGACAATACAGACAATATTCTACTGCCATTATACAAATCAACATGCAGCCTCATCTGGATCCCATGTGCAGGACTGTTCATCCCATCTCAAAAAGAATATTGCAGAAGTCCAGGTTGCCATTAATTATTTTGCTCACCTCTTTCTGAGACTTTTTCTCCCTTGTGAAATCTGTGCAATCAGGGATGGCTGTGGCCATTTGATCACTCTGTTTCTTACCAATGTCCCTCTGTAGATGAGGCTTTAAGAAGTCCCAGCAAGACCTTAAATTATATCTATAAACAACATGGCTGGCATCTGATTTGTAGTAGCATGGGTTGCATTCCTATAACCTTGTGTGGTAAGTTACCTGACCCGGCCTGAATCAGTTGCTTGAATGTCTGGATAAATCTTTCCTTCCGCTGATGTGACATGTTGGATATCATTTCCTTTGACCAACAGCTGAAACTCTTTGGATGTGAATTAGTTCCTTTGTCACTTACAATCTGTTCAGGAACCCCCATCCATGAAAACAAGAGTCTGAATACTTCCATCATCAGCATGGAACTAGTGGAATTCATACATAATATCTCAGGCCATTTAGAATGGGCATCTACTGCAAACAAAAACATTTTGTCCCATAAACAGTCCAGCACAGTCTATGTGGATTCACTGCCCTGGAGTAACTGGCCACTCCTAATGATACAACAGAGCATGTTTAGCTATTTCCTGTTTGTGTACCAATCCCTGGTCAGGACACAAAACCTCTGGCAGCACTTCCACTCTTACAATTCCCAAATGGCCTTTGTATAATTTTTGGAGAACATGGGACGGGAGCTACATAGGTGCCATTCTAGTGACACACAGCAGGTACCCTTGAGATACGATTCCTGCTCTTTTGGAGTAATGTCTGATGGAAACCGTTGCTGGTGTGCATCAGGCCAGCCATTCATCATATGTTTAACCCCTTTTTCTATTTTTCCTAAATGAACAGTTTACTGCCAGTTCCAGTGTTTCAAGCTGCTGTTTCCTTCTTACATTCCCTAGGTCTTTACAGTCACTCTCTGTTTCAGTGTTTGGTCATTAGGACTCCATCTGCATAACCTGATCTTGTCTTTACACAACATACGATATAATGGAACCGCATGGGCACAGTGCAGCCCAAAGTGCCATGTTTACTAAATGCGTGCGGCATGCCAGGCCTTAGTACATACACACTGCTGTCTGGACTGGCTTCGGGCACCTTCGGACAAGGCTGAAGCTTCTCCTTACAGCAGTCCAGCCATAAAATGGCTTTCTGGGGATGGACAGTGATTGCCAAGGGCCACTAGAGGGCTCACAAACTATTCCAAAGGATACTTTCTTGTTCCTATACACCAGGGGTCGGCAACCTTTCAGAAGTGATGTGCTGAGTCTTCATTTATTCACTTTAAGGTTTCGCATGCCAGTAATGAATTTTAACGTTTTTAGAAGGCCTCTCTCTGTAGGTCTATAATATATAACTAAACTATTGTTGTATGTAAAGCAAATAAGGTTTTTAAAATGTTTAAGAAGCTTCATTTAAAATTAAATTAAAATGCAGAGCACCCTGGACCTGTGGCCAGGACCCAGGCAGTGTGAGTGCCATTGAAAATCATCTCACGTGCCGCCTTCGGCAAGCATGCTATAGGTTGCCTACCCCTGCTATACACCACGTACATCTGCCTTGCTGCAAAAGACAGATTACTAGTTCCTATGCCCCGTAGGTGTTATTATCCAGCATTCAAGATGCTAAATTACAAAACAATCTGAGATAACACTGGGATCAGCGTACAGTGCTCTGCTCTGATCATCAACGGAAGCCTGTACTCTTAGGACCAAAGACAGCTATGATCCAAGCAGTGGAGGAACCAGGTGCAGAGATCTCTTTATCTTCTAGCTGAAGTGCTCAGTCCCACGTCTGGCCTTTGGATTCTAGGCTGCTTTGTCAGAGTGCTTTTTATTTGGTAAGCGGTGTAATTTAGGCCTGGTCTCCACATAAAAGTTTTGCTGGCATACCTATGTCCACTGGGGGGTGAGTTTTTGCTGACATAGCCCTGGTGCATATGGCCTGGTTTACACTAGGAACTTACATCAGTATAGCTATGTCCCATCCCTCAGAGGTGTGAAAAATCCACCCCTCAAGAGAGGCAGCTATTGCTAGTGTAGACAGCACTAGGGTGACAGAAGAATTCTGTTGACCTAGCTACGGCCTCTCGGGGACGTGGAGTACCTACACTGATGGGAGACCCGGCATAGGTGGTACACTGAGGCGCTGCAGCTGCGCCGTTGTAGCATTTAAGTGTAGACATACCCTACATGTCTTCTTACCAGCATAGCTTATTTCGTTCAGGGAACTGGCCGAAGGACTTTCTACCTGATATAAATTACATCGTTTCTAGGAGTGCTTTGCCAGTACAGCTGTACTATGCTGGCAAAGTGCTCATAGTTTATACCAGTGTAACATCCACAGACCATGGTCATCGGCGGGCAAGATTGAACCTGGGATCTCTGGAGCTTAGTGCATGAGCCTCTATCACATGAGCTACAAGCCACATGGCCCTTAGCTAACGCTGTAAAGTAGACTCATTAATTGCTGGTCTAAGATCTAAGTTAGGGATGGGCAAACTTTACGGCCCAAGGGCCACATTGGTGTTACAAAACTGTATGGAGGGCCAGGGAGGGAAGGCTGTGCCTCCCCAAACAGCCTGGCCCCCACCTCCTATCCGCCCCCTCCCACTAGCTGCCCCCTGACTGCCCCCTTCAGACGCCCCGACCCATCCACACACACCCCCGCTCTTGTCCCCTAACCGCTCCCCGGGACCTCACCCCCTATCCAACCCCCCTGCTCCCAAGCCCCTGACTGCCCTGACCCCATCCACATCCCCGCCTCCTGACACGTCTCCCGGGACCCCCATGCCTATCCAACTCCCCCTGTTTCCCATCCCCTGACCACCACCTCCACCCCATCCAACTCCCCCTGCCCCTGTCCCCTGACTGTCCCCCGGGACCTCCTGTCCCTTTATCATAAGCATAAATCCCAATTCTGAACTTTACGATCCAAAATGCGGGTGCCTAGCATAAATCCTCTAAGTTTAATTACCAGCTTAGATCTGATAGCGCTGCCACCAGCCAAAAATTCCAGTGTTTGGATCACTCTGGTCTCCCCAAAACCTTCCCTGGGGGACCCCAAGACTCAGATGCCCTGAGTCTACAACAAAGGGAAATAACCCACTTCCCTTCCCCCTCTTTACCTCCCTCCCAGAACTTCCCCCCCTGGGTACACTAGGAGATTTCCCTGCTTCAATTCCTTGAAACACAAACCCAGAGAGATTAAGTGTCTCTCCCCCTCACCCAGAGGCTATGCAGATTCAAATCTAGTCAATCTAACACAAAGAGATTTCCCCCTCCCTTCGTTCCTTAGCCTTAACCAGAGAAAAACTCAAAACAGGTTTTAAAAAGAAAGCTTGTATAAGAAAGAAAAGACATAAAACTTGTTCTCGTATCAAGGCTGACAAATAACAGGTCAATTTCTTAAAAGAAAAATGAATTAAAACAGCCTTATTCAAAAGATATACAATTTAAGACATTCCAGCAAACTACACACATGTAAAAACAAAAAAAAAAACAATAGAAGCTTACTGTCTTTCTTACCTTTTACTGACAACTTGGAACAGAAGATTACGTAAGCTTGAAGAGAGAAAGTTCACTCTCAGAGCCAAGAGCAACAGAACAGAACCACAGACAAAAGACACACACCCAAAAATTCCCTCCCGCAGCTTTGAAAAATCCGGTTTCCTGATTGGTCCTCTGGTCAGGTGTTTGGTTCCCTTTGTTAACTCTTTACAGGCAAAAGAAACATTAACCCTTAGCTATCTGTTTATGACACCCTTATCCAATCCCCTAGCCCTGGCCCCAGCCCACTTACCATGCCGCTCAGAGCAGCATGTCTGGCTATCGCACTGCCTGACCAGAGCCAGACATGCCGTCGCTCCGCTTGGCAGGAGCGCGCAGCTCCGCCGCCCAGAGTGCGGCCCGCGTGGTGGCGTGGCTGCAGGGGAAGGGGATAGCGGGGGAGGGGCTGGGGGATAGCCTCCCCACCCGGGAGCTCAGGAGCCAGGCAGGAAGGGCCTGTGGGCCGGATGTGGCCTGCGGGCCGTAGTTTGCCCACCTCTGATCTAAGTGGTCTCGGTGCCACTAGGTTGGACAGAGTACCACACCCATAAGGTGTGTGGGTCACATCAGCAAAACTCTGCTTTTTACTGATACATTTATTCCAGTCCCTTGAGCAAAACAAACTATAAAGAGGCAGTTTTGCTGCTATAATTGCATCAACACTAGGGGTTCGCTGGCACAGCTGTGCTGGTCAGGGATCACTCCTGACTGACAGAGCTGTGCCAGCAGAAGTGTGTAGAACAGAGCTGGCCCTGCAAGCACACCCATCAGCATTGCCCTGGTAGTTATCATCCCAGGTATCTCTCACACACAAAGCTTCTTGCACAATGACCCCCTAACCAGGTAATGTTTTACACTCAGCCGCACAGTGGCAAAACATAAAAATTCCAGCTCCATTAAATCATTCATTTATTTTTCAAGATAAACACGTGTCGCTGTGGTATGCTACTCCACAATGGCCATGGTGCAGTGAGCAACTGAACAGCCGAACAGCCACTAGCCCTGAGGTGCAGATTAGCAGTGCTGAATGAATGACCTCCATGCTCAGCAGTTGTGCTCTCCACACCCCACACCTTACTGCAAACAGACAGATGTACAGAAATCCATAACACACGATCCATGACTCCCTCACCACACTCAGTTACAGGCCTCATTCTGTCCACAGTGAAAACAAATGCAAAATTCCCAAAGATTCCCACAGAAACTGGTTATTATGCTGCTGTAATGCAGAGTTAAAACCACAAGTATGGGAGCTTGCCCTAATAAAAGAACAGCTTACCTCTGCACTCTCAATGAGCGTGTCAGTTGAGAGCAGCCAGTGCAGTCCAAAGCACCGCGCTTTGATAAAAACAAGCCCTGCATAAGTGCATACTTAGGAAAGTAGGGCCCTGATAACATGCCATTGCTGTGCAAACTAAATAAATGCTCATCTAAGCAAACAGCCATGGGAGGGATCAAAGCAAAAGTATAGTCTGTGACTACTACATTTCATTAATGCTGATTGGCCAGTTATTTACCAAACAAATATAATTCAAATGAACCCAGAAAGCAAATTCCTACTGACTGCACCAAAAAGGAGTGGTCAGACTTTCAGAATTCATCATTACCCAGCAGCTCCCATTGTTCCCTAAAGCTTTACTTACACACCGCCTGAAATACAAATTGCGCATGTAACCCCCATGGAGCTTCTCAGAGTCTGTGTGTGCTGGCAGCACGCTGTCACTGGGGGCAAGGGACCAAGGGCAGACAGTCTACTGGGCAACCAAGAGAGAGAAAGGAGGGCCACAATTGAGAGTGACAGGGTTTCACCAGCTGCCTGCTCAGAAGAGCAGCAGTGTCTGGGTAGGGGGTTAGAGTTGAAAGATTGACAAGTAAAAGCTCTGGAAGAATTATTCTGACCAACAGGAAGGTCCTCAGAGAGATGCCCATCCCCAGGAGCACTGGAAGAGAGGAGAAGCCATTTTGGGGGGTCTGGAGCCAGCTACTGAAAGCTCAGGACTGGCTGTGGGAGAGTAGAGTCTCAGGGTGCACCAGGGTCCCCTGAGAACCGGCCTCTGGGTGCCAGGCAGCAACCCCTGTCAGCTTGGTCCTTTCCCTGTTCAAGGTAACACCCAGTATACAGAGTTTTGTTTGGAAAATTCCTCCTCAGCCATGGGAATTGCCCTCCAGCACCTAGAAACCCATCATCACATGACAAGTACTGCTCTGGTGCTATCTCAGGGCTGCTTGCCGGCTAGGCACGTGGCTGAGCGCTGGGGTAGGAGATCTGGAGGGAGCAGTTTTAGCAGAGTTATTGTAATTACTACCTGAGTTCTGCACCCCTTTGTGGAGAGGGCAAACCCTGGGAACAGAAGCAGCCTGATTCCTGTATGAAGAGGACAACTGACCACTGTGATGATCAGTGGCTGAAGAGTCCAGAGCCATCTCTGAACCCAAGGATCACTCACTTACCTAGTCAGGGAAATTGTTTGCAAGACCCCCTGCTCCCTCAGGGGAAAGGGTTTGGGGATTTCATTACCTGCTGCCTATTAAACCTGCAGAGGGGCTCACTCTGTTATCCCGCCTGTGAGTCCTTGGGCAGGACTGAACCAAGTCACCCAAGTTGCTTATTGCTGCTACAGAAGATATCTTTGACACAGGTCAATCAAGGGTCCTTCCAAGGGTGCATATCAATGGGACACTGAAATTTACTCTCGCTATCTTAGATCACGTGACTGGGGAAATTCATGGGTATTAACTCTCAGGGTCACCGCTGCCCACACTGTTGTGTTTTACCCTGTTGTGTTATATTTACAACCCATTTATTACAATATATTCAATAAAGTAATTATGTGTGTTAGTGTTATTTCTTGGGAGTCTCTAACTATGTGGCAAGAAAGCAGGGGGTAGCCTGCAGTTAGAATTTTTCTTCCAACCTGCCCCAGTGACCCTGCCAGAAAGGAGCAAGGGGGGTGGAGGTACCACCAAATAAGTTCATATGGGAAAAAAATAAGGAAATTACACCCTGCTGAACTGGAGGTGGGATCAAGATGAATCTAGCCCTGTCCATCAGAACCAGTAAGGAGATGGGCACTGAAAGAGGTAACTGGGTGGATTGGGGTGCTACATATATAGATAGCTAGATGCAATTAATGCTGTTAAAGTTGCAAATTCAGGCACTCAAAGTTAGGACAGGCCAGCATTAGGGTCGCCCATGCCACTTTGTATATGTGCATGATACACTCTTGAATTGCATGACCACATACTAGTTTCTTCTGCCTCATTCAGTGCACAAGAGAGACAGAGCTCAGGGACTGAAGCAGGTTTTAAATGTGTATCTGTACACTTATTGTTCAATGTGTAGCCACCATATACCACCAGCCTACTGCACCGAATGAGGCAGCAGCCAAATGGAACCTTCTCTCATTCACTGACCCTTGCTGAAAGAGGCAGTATTCTTCTGACCCCAGCCTCATTGCTACGCAAACTCCTTGTGAGTGAGACAGGTCAATCTGGTCAGAAAATAGTCTCTGGTCAAGTTATTTAAAGAGTGCACCCTAATCCTAATACATACACACAAGTGGCAGAATTGAGGCTGCAGAAGTGATCTTTGCCATTTCTGGACTTTCAAATGCATCACTTTGCAATCTTAATGTTCATGTAGTTTTTTGATGGAGTTTCCTAATGTGTTTACAAAAGTGAATAAAGAAATAAATTCCATCGTGTGCAACTATTTGCAACAGAGTGGTAGTTTACTGTCACCTGCATAAGCTCTGCACACACGAATCCAGGCTCCTGCAGAGCTCTCACCTCGTACAGAAGGAGTAAGCAGTCTCCCAAAGAGACCTTCACCCAGCATGTAGGAGCCCCTTCATATTTGTTCATGGATCTGTTCATGGAGTACATAGGTACATGTACGCAAAGTCAATGGGTCAGTGGCCAGTACCAATTTTCACCAGGCCAGTGCGAGCCAAATCTATGACATGGAAACCATAACTGTACAAATGTCACATGTCTGTCATGTCCTACTGGGGCCTTAGACCCTTAAAAATATGGAGCAAAAACTGTTTTTGTAATGGCAAAACAGCATTTTCCCCACTGTCTTTGAACATGACAGCCTCTGATTGGTTTGAGCTCAATGTGCAGAATGTGCGAAGTTTCAGACTGAAAGATTAAAGTTAAAGATATTGGGGAAAGACCCATCACAATGGACATGCTTGTGCAATCTTAACTACTGCTTCCTCTAAGCAAACCCTTGCACATTTTCCTGGGATCTGCAGCATACCCACTACATGTCTGGGATGCTGCTGTATGCTAGTATTTCTATCACACTTCAGCAGCTCTGATTTATATACTATAAAATCTCCAGTTAAATCCAAGAATGCCATTGCAAAAACGGCAATGAGTTGTCACTGGCCGCTTACAAATCCTTATTAGACCTCACCCATGCTATCATGCAAAGGTTTGCTGTGCTGTATTCCTGAAAGCATTGGGAGTCACCCTCACCACGCACAGCCTACCCCACATTACTCCAATATATTGTGCTCTGGCTTGCCTGTGCTTTAACACAAGAAGTGAATGCTGCGGTGCTATCAAAGTGAAGGGAAATGCATGTGTTTTGAGCACATGATGATAACATCACTAATACAGCACTTGGTTTATAAATCCGTAGGAGATCAATGGAAGCAAAGGTAGCTGAGCATCATTTCCCTCCATATTTACATATAGGAAAATTAAAGAGAGAGCGTTCAAGTGTTTTGGACATATTCATGAAATAAGTTGGTGGCATAGGAGGAATTTGAACTCAGCTCTGCTGATGCTTCACTTTGCCTGGTACTGAGCTGGTTATGCAAATGTAAGTATTTCTAATCTGACATAAATTGCAGATCCACACAGTTACTGAGCAAAGTAGCTTAACTTAAAGCTGGTAATATCAGGAGCAGCTAATCGCTATGCTGAGGCTGCCTAAGAGCTGCTGACCTTGTGCCACCGTCTGGCTACTTAACCAGTTCAGCAGGCTCGAGCCCATAGAGCGTAACCTTGGTGGGCAGGGACTGCTCTTCCTCTGTGATCACCCAGTGCTGAGCATTTGCTCCATGGCGATCCTTAGAAAAATGGCTTGGTTTGGTTTTATCAACATTCTGAAAATCTCTGTTGCATAAATGCCAAGGCTGATTTTCAGTCCCTGGTGAGTTTTCATTTCTAATACTTTCGTTTTCTTGAACCCTACAACTAATGCTCTGGAATGGGTAGTGATGTCGCCACATTCATTTCTATATAACGGTTCTGTTCAATTGACAATTGTATACCTGCCCTCACTCCCCCTTCTGCAGGCTGCCCTCTGTGATTCTGTAGGTTGAATTGGCAGGGGATCATTAGCTTCCCACATGACCAGTAAAAACAAGCTGAGTACCAGAGCACAGGGCAGGACACAAAGCAGCTGCCCAGAACTGCACACAAGCCTGGGTCTCCCAAATTCTCCAAAGTCACACTGCATAGCGAAGGTGGTCATACAGTTAGTCCAGCCTACATGTACTCCCATTCATGTACTCCAGCCCTGTCTCATGACTGCAACAGAGGAGCTTTCCTTTACCCAATAACATTCATAGATTCTAAGGCCAGAAGGGAGCACTGTGATCAACTAGTCCAACCTCCTGCACAGCACAGGCCAGAGAACTTCCCCAAAATAACTCCGTGAGCAGCTGTAGCTCGCCCCATGGGCGCTACCACAGAGTCCCGTGCTGTTGACGGGCAAGCCTCCTCCCTCAGCCAATGGAGAAGGGGAAACAACAGCAATCCCAGCAGCCAAGGAGAGGCAGAAGACAGCCAGGCAGACTGCAAGCACTCTCTGAGCCTTTGTACAGCCCTAATGCTGGAGCAGCAGGAGGGCAGCTGGGATAGCCCAGCTTCTGCCCTCCACAGAGACCAGCGGGAATGCAGGGCAAGTGGCTCGCTGCAACCAGTCAGCACAGCACAGCACTGCCTGGCCCAGCTACTGGCCTGTCTGTAACCTCAGTCTGCAGGAGAGACTCAGGAAGGGACAATCTGCTCCTCCAGCCCCAGCCTGCCAGCAAGGGGAGGAGACAGACCATATCTCCTGCCACTGCCTGTGGCCAGGTGGCCGTTCCTGAGATACTCGTCCCCCATGTCACACTGCCACCCACCCCCCCGTGCCACCCACCCCGTGCCACCCCTGAGATACACCTCCCCTGTGCCACCCCGCTTCCTGTTGGCTTTGCTTCAATGCACATGCAGGTAGTTGCTTAATGGAACATTTTCAAAAGCACCTGAGTGACTTGGGAGCCCAAGACCCATTTTCAGAAGTGACTTAAGTAGGGCCCTGTGCTCTTCCCTTCTACTTCCTGCTGCAGCCAGCCCACGGACAGACTGCAATTCTTGTCAAGGCTCAGGGCCATACATTTCAGCTGGCCTGTGCCACCCATAAACCCCCCAGTCACACTGCAGTGGCTGGCCTCCCTGACTGTAAGGTGTTTTCAGCCCCTGGATTGAAAACATCGTGATGAGAGAGTTACTACTGCCCAAAGCACCAGAGACTCCAGGCACAGGATGCATCATTCCTTAGGATCCTACATAAGTCTTAAACTCTTTGGTAACTAAGTCATATGTCATGGGCAGAAGCTGTCTCCCATGTCCTTTTCCTTGGCCACCTGCAACTCAGCCAGTATGTTGAGGCTGCAGAGGGCAATAAGATGGATATGGAGTGGCAAAAGGCAGAAATGGAGCCACATAACCACTGCACTTTCCACTCCACACAGAAATTCTTTGTGCTATTACTTCCCTCTGAAAGAGCCAACATGGAGAAGTGTGCGCCCCTTAGACAGCTGACAAACAGGTCGCAGAGGCCTTACAAGTGCCTTACATTGCTTTTTACATCAGTATGTGAAAGTGCCATCCAATGAAGGCAAAATAATGGGGAAATTCTTGGTCCAGAGCTGGCTGCTGGCCAAGACAGCTTCCCAAGCCATCTCCAGCATTGTTGGAACACACATTCAGCTCCACGCAAAGATTTGCAGCTAGGGGAGATGATAGTGCCTATAAAAAGTGCTGACAATTTTCAGCGAAGCATAATTTGCATATGCTGCTGCTGTTTCTTATATAAGGGATTTCTGGCTAAACACAAATCAGAAAAGCAGACACTAAAATGTACTGTTAAACAAGCCCCTTGAGACACTGCTATTGTGTAAATGTCTTCCACCCTGTATAAAACACACACAAGTAGGAGACACTGCGCTACCTCAAGGACGTAAGAACATAGGAATGGCCATACTGGGTCAGACCAAAGGTCCATCAAGCCCAGTATCCTGTTCTCTGAGAGTGGCCAATGGCAGGTGC
The DNA here is from genome assembly GCF_003597395.2 of Chelonoidis abingdonii. Lineage (NCBI taxonomy): Eukaryota > Metazoa > Chordata > Testudines > Testudinidae > Chelonoidis > Chelonoidis abingdonii. The sequence continues at coordinate 6,409,853 of NC_133781.1, forward strand.
CCCAAAGGGAATGAACAGGCAGGTTGTCATCAAGTGATCCATTCCCTGTCACCCAATTCCAGCTTCTGGCAAACAGAGGCTAGGGACACTATTCCTGCCCATCCTGGCTAATAGTCATAAAGGGACCTATCTTCCATGAATCTATCATGCTCCCTTTTGAACCCCGTTATATAGTATTGGCCCTCACAACGCCCTTTGGCAAGGTATTCCAGAGGTTGATAGTATGTTGCATGAAAAAATACTTTCTTGTGTTTGTTTTAAACCTGCTACCTACTAATTTCATTTGGTGGCCCCTTGTTCTTGTATTATGAGGAGGAGTAAATAACAACACTTCCTTATTTACTTTCGCTATACCACTCATGATTTTATAGACCTCTAACATATTCTCCCATTAGTCACCTCTTTTCCAAGCTGAAAAGTCCCACTTTTATTAATTTCTCCTAATAGAGAAGCCGATCTATACTCCTAACCACATCACTATTCAGCTCCGAAGGGAATACTTCCTAGAAAACAATCCGACACAACAGGTGACAGCTCCTGGGGACATTATCACAGCACAATCCAAGCACTGTACATCGTCTCTACACCCTTCAAAGGGGCCACTACACTCCTTGGCATAAATGAGAATGGTCCTTAGGGCCAAGCCTTTTTCTGCCCTCAGCTCACCCCCTACATCAGGGCCATGGGTAAAGGAGAGAGCTTCCCAGGATCACATGTGGCCACACAACTCAGCTTCTGTATTTACAGCACCACACCACACAGACACACAACTCTCAGAATTTCTCAGTAGCTCTTTAGCTATTGCAAATCAGATAACATGAGTGCTTGGTAGTGAGGTGTACTTGAGGCTGGTTTTCAGTGTAGGACTAAAATCTGAAACTGGACAGCCCTGAAGACAGCTTGGATCTGGGGTGGTGGAAGCAAACGACAATGTTAGTGACAAAGATGGAAATACCTGCTATGAAGGGGGTGTTTCCATTCACCAAGGAGTTCCTGTGTTACTGGCGGGTTGTCATTATTAGTATATGCAGCACCAGCCAGGAAAAGAGAGATACATTTTAACCAAGCAGGAGGTCACATGGACACCAAGACTCTATATAACACAATCGTGAACCCAGGGCAAATCAGGTCTGACCAGATGGCATGGATCTGGATTCGAACAAGCTCACCATTGAGGGGTACATACTTATGCAGCAGATGCAACTGAAAGGCTCCCTAACCCAAGAGGAAAGGTCTCACACAGAGCACTGTGAAACACAGCTTTACTGCAGACGTGAGTTGAATAAATGCCCATGGTGAGCTCCCAGCACTGTATTACTGGGGTATTGTGATATCACTGCATTGCACGATGGCTGCAACTAATGACTTCAGCAAGGTGTGGAACATACCAAAGGTGAAACCGTTTTAAAGGAACGAGCATTTCTCGCACGCGGCCACCAGGGGGGTTCCCAGCTGCCATGCAGCATGCAAAGCATCAGCCCCTCTCCCTCCCTCCCTGTTGCTCCTGGATGCACCGCCCGACATTGTCTCTGGAGACAGGTGGGGAACAACGCTGAAGAAGAAAGGTGAGTTCTCTACCTGGGATGAAGGGGGACTTAGTGGGGCTCACGCTTTAGCACTGGTGTGGTTGGGTAGTGGGGACTTAGGGAGCCTGGCTGCAGACCATCTGCTACAGCCATGGGGCTTCAAGTGCAAACACCCAGCTCTAACCACAGAGTTTCAGGCCCTGACCCCCAGCTCTGGCCCTGTCACAGGTCTTCAGGCTCCAACCCCTGGCAGCGCAGCCGCAGGCTCCAATCCCTGGTTCTCGCCTATGGTGCCAACCCCCAATCCCGGTGGCAGCCACTGTCCCCAGATGCTGATCCCCGGCAGCACACTCCAACCCCAGCCATGGTCACTGATCCTGGGTGCTGGCCCTGGGCTTCAGCAGCTGCTAGCCCCGAGTGCAGCTCCCCAGCCCTGGCTGCCTGCCCTGGGTGCAGATCCCTGGCCTCAGGCTCTGGTGGGTGCTGGCTCTCGATCCTGACCCCTAGCCCTGACTGCACAGCAACAGGTGTGGACCCCAAGCACCATCCCTGGTAGTGGTTGCTGGCCCCAGGCGCCAACCCCCACCCACGCACTCCGATCCCCAGTCCTGGCCATTGACACTGGACACTGCTCCTGGATGTTGACCCTGAGCTCCTGTGGGTGCTGGCCACTGGTACCAGTCCCTGGCTCTGGTCACATGGCAGCAGGTGCCAACCCCGGGATCCAGCAGGTGCTGGCCCTGGACACCGATATTTACCCCTTCCGCAGTCACGCGGCAGCATATGTGGACCCCGAGTGCCAATCCTGGGTGCCAACCTCCGGCCACATGGCAGTGGATGCCAATCCCCAGCCCTGACCACACAGCAGCAGGTACTGACCCCCAGCCGCCAATCTTCACCCCCCAATCATGCAGTAGCGGGGGGGCCCCCGTCCATTGCACTTGGCCTCTGCTGCCTCCCCAAGCCCTGCATCCATCTTCCCTGCCTCCCGCTGCCTCAGTCTCCACCCCATCCAGGTCTTGATTTGCCAGGACTTGCTGTGAAAAGTGATATTAACAGACAGACAACTGGTGATTAGCAACTTTAACAAGAGCCTTAACACCAGGTGTCCTCTCTCCCCCAGTGCTGGACCTCAACTGGCAACACTGCTCTGCCAGGGCTCAGCCCTGCATACAGGTTAGGGAGCTTGAGCAGAGCCAGTGGCAAATGCCCAGAGGGTCTGGGGAGGGCAACAGCTCCATCCTGAGCTAGCCACCTGCACAGTTTCATACAGCAACTAGCGTTTTTCATGTACGCTCCATCACAGGGCCCCACTTGTGCAGCCCTTCACTTCTAGTGCCTAGGTTGATGTTCAAGTATCTCCTTCCCCCATAACCCCGCACTCCTCTCCTGATTCCTTCCCCCAACACCGCACTCCTCTCCTGATCCCCTTCCCCCCAACCCTGCACTTCCCCTTGCTCTCCAAACCCCACACTCGTCCAACCTTGCACTCCTCTCCTGATCCCCTTTCCCCCAACCCTGCATTTCCCCCTGCTCCCCAAACCACGCACTCCTCCCCTGATCCCCAAACCCCACACTCCCTCCTGCTCCCCAAACCTCACACTCCCCCAACCCTGCACTCCTCTCCTGATCCCTTTCACCCCAACCCTGCACTTCCCCCTACTCCCCAAACCCTGCACTCCCCTCCTGATCCCCCTTGCCCCCCACACTTCTCTCCTCATCCCATTCACCCCAACCCTGCACTCCACTCCTGAACCCCAAACCCTGCACTCCTCTCCTGATCCCCTTCCCCCAAACCCCACACTTCTCCCTGCTCCCCAAACTCCACACTCCTCCAACCTTGCACTCCTTTCCTGATCTCTTTCCCCCCAAACCCTCTCCCGTCCCCCCCACTCCAACCCGCACATCCTCTCTGATTTCCTTTGCCGTAATAACCCCGATCTCCTCTCCTGGATCCCAAATCCTGCACCTCCCCTGCTCCCCAACTCCGTCACTTTCCTCTTCCTGATCCCCACCTGCACTCCCCTGCTCCCCAAACCCGCGCCATTCCTCTTCGGGCCCTTCTCCCACAATTTGCTCCGGCCCCGCACTCCCCCGCGGCCCGAGCTCCACGCCGCCAGGCCATCGGTGCCGCGGGCTCATACTCCAGCAGCTGCACGTATTTCGCGGGAACCCAGCCGCGCAGCCGTCCTCCTTCATCCCTTCCACCAGCCGCCGTCCGGCACCTGCAGCAGGGTGAGCAGCTCCCCGGCGGCGAAGCGCAGCCCTGCCGGGTGCCGCTCCCCGGAGAAGGTTGTTAAAGGTTTGGCAGGCGAGCCGACATGCTGCGCTGCGGAAGCTCCCGCCCGGCCGCGTCCGGCGCTGCAGTGCGGAGCGAGCGCGAGCCCCCCCGGGTCCGCGCCCCCCGCCCGCCGGCCCGCCCCCCGCGGGCAGGGCCTCGCCGCCGCCCGGCCCGCCTCGCCTGCGGGAGCGCAGGTCGTGGTGGCTCTATGGGAGTACACGGGGGGTGATGGGCTGTATCGGGCAGGCACTGAGTGATCCTGCGGGTGTGTGTGTGGGGTTGATGGGTTTTGGGTGGTGCCTGAGTGATCCCGCGGAGGTTCAAGTGTGTGTGGGGGGTATGGGCTTATCGGGTGCAGCCTGGGTGGAGTCTCGCGGTGGGGGGGGTGATGGGCCTGTTCGGGGGCGCCGTGGATGAGTCTCACGGTGGGTGGGGGGTGCATGGCTCTGGCGGGGGTACCTGAGTTGACTCCCGCGGAGTGATGGTGGTGGCGGGGGGGGTGATGGGCTGTATCGGGTGTAGCCGTGTGTGAGTCCAGCTGTGTGTGGAGGTGATGGGCTGTATCGGGGGTAGCCGTGGGTGACTCCTGCAGTGTGTGTGTGTGGAGGTGATGGGCTGTATCGGGGGTAGCCGTGGGTGACTCCTGCGGTGTGTGTGTGTGTGGAGGTGATGGGCTGTATCAGGGGTAGCCGTGGGTGACTCCCGGGATGTGGGGGGGGGATGGTTGGGAGTGACACCACGGAGGGGCGATGGGATGTATCAGGGGTAGCCATGGGTGACTCCCCCGAAGGTTGAGGGGGGAGTGACACCACGGGGTGTGTGTGGGAGTGGGGTGATGGGATGTATCAGGGCACTGAGAGTGACTCCGTAGTGTGTGGGGGGTGGCTGTGAAATTCCAAGATGTTGGGGGGCAGTTGGGGTTAGCTGTGAGACTATGGTCTGTGTGGAAGGTGTGTTGTGGGTGGAGGAGTGGCCGTGGATGACTCCAGAGTGTGTTTGGGGGGGTTCTCTCTGGGGTGGCTGAGTCCAGAGTGTGTGTGTGTGAGGGGGAAGGGTGTCTCAGGAGGGTGGGGGTGGCTGAGAGTGACACCACAGTGTGTGTGTGTAGAGGGGGCATATGAGATGTATAGGGGTGATAAGAGTGACTCCATGGGGTGTGGGGGAGGTGTCTTGGGGATAAGGATGGCTGTGTCTCCAAGGTGTGTGGGCGAGAGGGGGTGTTGGGGTTAGCTGTGAGTGACTCTGTGGTCTGTGGTAGGGAGTGAAGGGATGTATCAGGGGTGGCTGAAAGTGGCTCCATGGTGTGGGAAGGGGAAAGGAGTGTATCAAGTGGGGATGGCTGTGACTCCAAGGTAGGGAAGGGGGTGGCAGCTGAGAGTGACACCATGGTGTGTGTGGCGGGAGGGAGGAGGTCATGGGATGTATCAGGAGTGCTGAGAGTGACTCCATGATGTGTATAGGGATGGGAGTGGCCAGGAGTGACACCATGCTTTGTAAGGGGGGGAGGATGATGGGATGTATTGGGGGAGCTATGAGTGACTCCAGGGTGTGGGGGGGAGGAGTCTCAGAGGTGGGAGTGGCTAGGAGTGATTCCATGGTCTGTGTGTGGGTGGGGGATGCCCGGCACTTCTACGACCAGGAGTGTGCAGACCTGAATGATCAATCACTTTATACATATGGTATAACCTTTTATCAATAATTTGCAGTATTTTCAACAATCACAGTGCATGTCTTCCCCCTTTTGCAGTTCTCCACCAAAAAATGTTATGCCTATAAGAAGCACACGGGATCTTTTTCAGGGAAAAGGAAGGCAATATGCCATGTTTATTGAAGATACAACAATTAGTATATGCATTCCATCATACCGCACACACGCACTGTCCTGCCAGTCAATGTTACAGTTACCAGTCCAGAGACCAGATCAATGTAGTGGCCAACTAGGTTGATCATGGGTAGGTAGGAGCCTGGTTCTGTCGGTCATGACACAATGCTCCAGGGAAGTCTTGGCAGGACAAACCCAATGTTTCATGGCAAGGCACCCTGTTTATACAGTGATTACAGCATGATGGTGCAAAACTCATTGGTCCCAATGAAGGAAAATCAATTGTTGTTTGATGAGTACTTGTTTTCTTAAATTATCCTCATCCTTTATCTTGTTCTTTCATCAAGTTTCTCAGGAAGTTATCCCAGGCTGGTTTTGATCACTGCTGTTTTGTCCCCATTGATAGGTACCTGTCTCATCTTTAGAGTCATCAATCTGCCTTCCTCTGATATTTCAATAGGGACATGTTGCAGCCTCCTGGCACCCTTGCATCTGTCTCCAGAGCTCCCTAGAACATCTGGTTCAGCGATGGCCTTCTCACTTATCTCTTAACACCCATTCCTCATTCACACACAAAACAGAATTAATTTACACAGAACATTTTGAACAAGAACATCAAATTGCGACGCAGAAGAAAAACAATCATGGCATTCTTTTACTTATTTTAAAATGCTAAGCCTACAACAGAGTGGTGACCTCAAAGGTCTGTTACTGCCTTGAAATCAGTCCAGACACAAAGAGATTCTGGCTGATGCATCTCTACCAATGGCCTACTAGGCCATTCCTTTCTGCTATTCAAAAAGGGTAGCTGGAAGGATATGGTCAAATCATACATCACTACATTTAATACATGCTACAATATTATCTTATTATTATTTATCCTTCATTCTAAGATATATAAAATACAGACAAAATCCTACTACTACACCAGGGAGTAGTTAGAGCCACCTGTGCCCTTCCGAGTGCCAGCACTAACTTGTGACGGTCCATGCTCTTCCTGAGAGAGGCAAGAGAAAGTCCACAGGAGATCTGGAGCCAACTCAGTTGGTCTTACGTGATCTTGGTGCACTCAATAGGGAACGGCTCCTCCATCTCTTTGGAAAGGCGCCTGCTCCAGAGCACGAGGTGGCAGCAGTCTTGGAACCTGATGGCAACCTCCGATCCGACATGGGCCTCGGTGCCAAAGCAGGCCGCAAGGCCTGTTGGAGCAGGTGCTGTTTTAGGTGAAGATCCTGAGCCACTTAAATCCTGAACAAGCTACAGGTCGAAGGCCACTCCTTGACATGGGCCTCACTCAAGCACAACAAGCACCACATGTGGGGATCGTTGTTTGTGTTCGCTCCCTTCCTCATGATGGACAGTGTTTGAACCCTGGTGAGGGCACTACAGGGAATTCCTAACTAAATACAACTGACACTAAGACTAAGGGTATTACTAACTTAGCCAACTAGAAAAAAATAAACACTAAAGTAGTGAGAGCATATGAGGTTATGTCCACACACAGCTCCAACTCCATCCACATATGGTAAGAAGGAACTGATGGGAGGGTCACCACCTTATATAACCAAGGGACGGGCTATGGCTGTGAGGCGTGAGCACCACCACTGTAGGTGTATTGCTAGGCAAAATTCTGCAGCCCTGCATCTGCTCAAAGGACAAGTGACTCCTAGTCCTGAGCACCCTGAGAACTGTCACAGCTCCTCATCAGTCCCCACCCTTTGTCCTCTCCTAGGCTGTGCCTGGCAGAAGATGGACCAGCCCCACAAACAGGTTAGAGAAGCCGGAGGGCTGCCTGGGTTGATGCCCCAGCCCATTTTCCACCCCCCTTCAAGCTGTTGCAGCAGCAGAGATTCACTGGGTTACAGGAATGCCCCAATTACAGCTCAGCCTGCACAGACTCTGGGGAGAAGGGTGCAGAACTGATGAAACCAGCATTGCCTTGTTGGGGGCACTGACATTCCCAGTGTATTCATCACAGAGGTGGTCTGGAAGCACACTGGTGCACAGAGGCCACAGGTAACATGGGGAGAATGTTATAGAAGTGAAGGAGTGTCATAAACAGATAGTTAAGGGTTAATGTCTCTTTTACCTGTAAGGGGTTAACAAACAGTGAACCTGGAACACCTGACCAGAGGACCAATCAGGAGACAAGATACTTTAAAAATCTCGGTGGAGGGAAGTCTTTGTTTTGTGTGTT
>NC_133781.1:6418220-6519856 GCF_003597395.2 Chelonoidis abingdonii
CTTATGGGGATTCATGCTGGTACCCCATCTTTTGGACTCTAAGGTTCAGAGCGGGGTTTTATACCATGACAAGGAGGTTGTGTGATGGAATGATCAAGGCATATAAAGCACTACAGCTCCTCCTTCCTCGTTGTCTGCTCATTACACACATTAAAAACACAGGGAAATTGCCTTTGTGCCAGCAGGTGGCTGAGAGTCAATGATGCCATCCAACTCCCTCACTGCCCAGGAGATGTCCATTAACCCACTGCAGCATTTGCCCAGTTTCTGAATGCTGAGTGCCCAACCCTTCAGGCTGCTTGTTGTGCTCCCTGACCACCCCACCCCCAGCCCAATCCCCATTCCTCTCACTCATGGATGATGAGTAAGTGTGCAGGGTGTGATCCCTCCTTGCCTTTCTGACGTGCAGACAGGAGCAATGAAGTTAGCCATGTTGGTGTATGAAGTGTCTTCATTGATCGGAGTTAATACTCTACTGAAATTAATGGAGCAGAATATGTCAGTTATTGTTTCAGGTTCTACACAAACTCAGGGAACCATTGCTGTATCAATTACACTTGATTGGAGTTCTGAATGTTTTCTTTGCATCATCAATCTCTAATCACTACAGACTAACCTAAAAAAAAAGAAAGCTGAGACTCTGGAGGACAATTGAGATGCCTGTCCAGGCCTCCCAAACAGCCTTTTGTGTACATCAGAGATCCTTCTGTCAGGTACAGAGATGTATACTGTCCATCCCCCTAGCAAATCAATCTTACTCAGACACACTCACCAAGACAACCTTAACTTTGCCCTCTGTTTGATGCCAGTGTCCCTGCAAGATTAACTTTTCATTTCCCACAAGTCTTCTCCCAAATAATAACTCTTCTACACAGGGCTGAATAAAGGAGGCCAGAACAGAGACCAGATGCATGTCCTTCCATTTATTTGTATCAGCTAATGTACATCTACCTTGACTGCAGACATCCATATTGCATGCAAGACCTCTGCAGTCACACTGTGGGACCTCATTCCTCTGATTTCTGTAGATAAATAAATAAAGAGACTTTAGAAGTTACTGAGATAATGGAATTACCATGGGGGCTAGAATCCCAACATGATTTTAAGTGTGCAGTTAGAGGCAACAATGTGTAAAACTGCAGGCAAAGAAACAATTATTTCCAGGCCTGCAGCTGGCAGGCCCACAGCATGAGAGGAGGGGGCTATAGGGAGATCCTTGCTGAAGGCAAGGCAGCTTGAGGATTTACAGCAGCTGACTGGCCCATGTTTTGTGAGTGCTCGCTGTCCCCTTAGGCTGGCTGACATGGCACAGCAGACTGCCACAGTGCAGATGAGCCAGACCTCCAGAAGCGCGGTGAGGTGCCAGAGGCAGCAGGGAATGCAATTTAGCTTGATGCTGCCTGGGGACAAGTACATGGTGGCTCCCTCTTGTGGGAGTAGGCAGGATGTGGGCCAGTGAAATGCCACACCGCTATTAGTGTAAGTGCCTGCTGAAGGACTCATTTATGTGGCTTTTTGGGCTCATGTCTCGCCTTCAGCAAATGTGCTCCCCACGCTGGGGTGAGAAAGACAATCCCTTATGGAGAGCAGGCAGAAGAGCCTCACTGTCCACAGTTCTCTCGGTGGCCAGTTTTTAGTCCCTTTAATATGGGCTCCATTGAATTTTGTACATTGCTAGCCTATTTATCTGAATGCTGTGGCATTAGGTCAAATGTCTTACTGAAGTCCAGTATATTCCATGGGCACAGTTCTCTCTAACAACCAGCCAACCTTGAATCATAGAATATCAGGGTTGGAAAGGACCTTAGGAGGTCATCTAGTCCAACCCCCTGCTCAAAGCAGGACCAATTTCCAGACAGATTTTTGCTCCAGATCCCTAATTTGCCCCCTCAAGGATTGAACTTACAACCCTGGGTTTAGCAGGCCAATGCTCAAATCACTGAGCTATCCCTCCCTTCTATGACAAAGAGCATTTATTCATTTGACAGGAACTATTTGCCATCAAACCAGATTGATTGGCATTAATTACATCACACAGTCAGATTCCAAGGCCAGAAGGGAGCACTGTGACCTTCTGTATAGCACAGGCCCAGGACTTCCCCCAATTAATGCCTGCTTGAACTAGAGCAGAGCTGTTAGAAAAACAGCCAATCTTGATTTTAAAATTGCCAGTGATGGACAATCTACCACAACCCTTGGTAAGTTGTAACAATGGTTAATTACCCTTATTGTTAAAAATGTTCGGCTTATTTCCAATTGGAATTTGTCTTCTTTCAACTACCAGCTGTTGGATCGTGTTGGATCGTTTTAGATCTTTCTGTTCTAGACTGAAGAGGCTGTTAGACTGGGATCAAGTCACCCTAAACCTTCTCTTTGTTTTGCTAAGTCATTCTTCATTGATTGAATCCAGTATGAGCCATTCCATGATCTTGCCCAGGACTGATGCCAGACTCACCGGACTGATAGTTATCCCAGGTCAGCCCTGTGACAGGGTGCAATATATCAGTAACAAATGATAAACGCCATTTTGTATTTTATGTTGAATACATGTACAATGATAATAATAAATGTGCCACGGCAACTGCTTGAATTGCATTCCAGACAGCAACCCTGATCCCAGAGAGTGTTTGACACCTCAATGGAGGACTATCACTGGGAGTGACTCTCCCCTACTTGCCCATTAACGTTGAACAATGATTTTCTCTGCAGGTGAAGGAGGGGGCTATAGTGTGCCAGGGAAGCACATTGCAAGGAGACAGAGACTCTATGAGCGGGATGCTGGCTGCGCCTAGCAGGGGGCCACCCATTGCACCACGTAGGGGGACGTGCAGGAGAGAGCGGGCTGCAGGCACTCTCAAAAGGTGACAAATTTTGAGCTGGGAGAAGAGATGAGATCAGGATCGGGGGCAGACGTCTCAGGGCTTTGTTATTTTCAAACTTTGATCACCTTGCTTCTGATGTTGCAGCTCTTGGCCTGCAGCTTGTTGACCTGGGATTCTGCGATGTTGGCTCATTCCTCAGCCTCCTCCAACTCATGCTGGGCCTTACGACACCGCGACAGATGGATGTTGGCCTGCTCCTCCTGTAGAGCCAAACAGTGCCATCAGCACCCACACACCCCCAGCACTGTCAGCACCATCAGTGTACCCTCAGTACCCGGGCCCTGTCCAGCACCATCAGTGTCTTTGCCCTACCCAGTGCCGTCTCCACCTGCACCCCACCTGGCACTGTCAGCACCATGTCTCACAAAGCACCTTCAGCTAATGCCATATGTACCTGCACTGTCCTGCCCAGCACCATCCGGGATGGTATCTTTAGCCTCTGTTTACCAGAAACTGGGAATGGGTGACAGGGGATGGATCACTTGATGGTTGCCTGTTCTGTTCAGTCCCTCTGGGTTACCTGGCATTGGCCACTGTCGGAAGACTGGATACTAGATTAGATGGACCTTTGATTTGACCCAGTGTGACCGTTCTTATGTTATCAGCGCCCACACCCTACCCCATTTGCACTCACATTCTGCCCCGTACAATCACCGCCCACACCTGACCCAGCATGCTCAGAATCATGCCCCGCTCAGCACCAGCAGCGCCCTGTCATGCCACATTCAGCCCCTTGCCAGCAGCAACCACCCCACTCAGCGTCAGCAACGCCCTGCCATGCCATCTCCAGCACAGTCAACCCCGTGCCCCACCCAGCACCAGGCCTCAGAGAATGCCATGGCCCTCCTCGCACCCTGCACAGCACTGTGCCCCACATAGCCCTGCCAGCTAGTTACACTTCCCCATGTAGATACGCCCTAAGTCTTAAACAGTTAGGAATTTAGGCGGTGATTTCCAAAACTGCCAGGGGATTTGGATCCTCCCCCATCCCGTCCCATCCACATGAAAGGATTTGGGTGTCCTGAGTCCTAGGCAGCTTTGCAAATCCTTGTTCAGCAGATTGGCGGATTCTACACTCACGGCCTCCTCAGCTTGTCTCTTGTAGGCTTTCACTTTCAGCTGCAATTTGTCTACCAAGTCCTGGAGCCGGACAACATTCTTCTTGTCTTCTTCAGACTGAGGGGAACACAATAGCAATGTGGTCAGGCTGGGGAGGCCAATGTCTGGGATGTGGTTGGAATGCAGTGGAGCTGCAATGGGAGCTGTGGTTCCCAGTGGTACCTGTAAGTGATTTCCTTGAGCCTTCTTTCGTATTTGCATACCCCTTTAATGGCCTCTATGCCTCGCTTCTGCTCAGCATCAAGCTCATTTTCCAGCTCCTGAACCTAAGCACAATAAGACGGTGAAGAGAGCAAACAGCAAAGAGCTGCATGATAACGGCCCTGGGCTCTGATGGCCATGGTGTGGGTAGAAGACACCTGTTGTGCCTGTGGATGAGCCAGGAGAATTGGTGACTCCAAATGAATCCTCTGGCCATTGCTCTGGGGCATGAGGGACCAATGGGTTGTGGCCCAGTCACAGACCCTTATTAGCAGCAGCATTAGTTATGCAGTGCCACACCTGCTGGCACCTTACAGCCAAAGACAGCGATGCGCCTGTGGCTCTACTGCAGCCAGGGAGGGGAGGGAGCAGGGGGCAAGATGTTGGCAGGGAGAGCTCAGGCTGTATTTGCCTTTCACTCAGGTTTTGCCACCACATTGCAGCTTAATAAGTATGTTCCACTAGACGCAAGAAAAAGCAAACGCCAAATCTAGGCACTCCGGATGAGCAGCCCCTGCCCAAAGGGCTGGGCAAATCCCCATGAGAGACCTCCATGGCCCCATGCCAGCTTGCGATGGGATTCACATGATCTCCCCGTCAGATCCATCTGCGTGGCTGTCGAGGGCCACTCCACCCTGGCCATGCTGGAGCATCAGACCCGAGATTAGGAGTCCGTAACACCAAGTGGGCTGGGGTTCACCCTGAGGGGGAACATTTATCCCCTACCCACCCAAGCAAAGGCCTCTGTGAGGCCTGCCACCACCACCTTAGCACAGCCATGAGGAAGTGGCCGTAGTGAGGGCCCCCCACAGAAACCTCAAACCCAGTCCATCCCCAAACTCTGTCCTGCCCTGATCCCCAAACCCAGCCTGATCCCCAAATCCAGCCCAGCCCTAACCCCAGTCTCTCCAAACTCAGCTCAGCCCCAAACCCAGGCCCCAAACTACCAAACCCAGTCCCCCCAATCCAGCCCAGCCCCAATCCCCAAATCCAGCCTGGCTCTGTTCCCTAAATCCATCCATACTCTGGCATCCAGTTCCTGGATTTGCTTCTTGCCACCCTTCAATGCCAGCTGCTTTGCCTCATCCAGACAAAGCTGCAGGTCCTTCACCGTCTGATCCAGGTTTTAATTCATCCTCTCCAGGTGGGCGCTGGTGTCCTGCTCCTTCTTCAGCTCCTCCACCATCATGGCCACCTAGTTAGGTGCACAATTATCCTGTTAATGAGCATCGTCTCTGTGCTGCTGAGGCTGTCATTGGGAGCTCTGTGTCTACATTCGTGCTCTCTTCCCAGGATCCAGCTCCTCAGAGAAACCATCCCCACAGGGAGGATAAAAGCTCAGCCAGTGAGCCTGGCCATGCTAAGGGGACTCGTGCACTGGCAGCCATGGTGGATCTGCTCATCCACAGGACAAGCACAGTGGAGACAGTATCAGCTTCCCAAATGCTACCTCACCAGTGCCTGGAGAAGGGAGTTCAGCCATGTGACTCACGCAGACCTTGGCCTCTGTTGAGATGCCTGCAAAGCAGTGAGTTAGCGCTAGTTGTGGAGGGCATCTAGCTGCTAGGAAGTGCAATTAAGTAAAACACAAGAGATGGGGCCAGAACTAACCTGGATCCAAATAGCCCTGAGCACTGAGGTGGTTCTCATTGGGGCTCAGGGCTGCAATTCACAGCTCAGGCTCTTCTGCAATCCATCCTGTGAAAATCATCCAGCTGTGGAGACCCGGTCATGGTCTGCACTGGTGCCACGTGAGCAGCATCTCACCGAGCAATATGGCAGGACAAAACTGAGGGAGGGGCCTAGGGTCTGACATGGGGCAGTCCCCTTAATTTGTGGCAATAGTATGCAGGGCTCATCTGATTCCCGTGAGCTTAGTCTGGCTGAACGCTGCCAGCAGCTTGGGAGGTGCAGGAGGACAGAGAGGAGAAAGGAGTAGGAGCAGGTTGGCAAAGATGGGGTTGGGACCCTGATTCCCCAGGCCCTAGGCGGGTTGCACAGAACAGTTCCTCACTGTGGCCCAGAGGCAGCAGTCTGGATCGCTGGGATGCAGCTCCAGGGCTTGGACAGTGGGAGCCATTTGAGCACCAAAACTGGCAGAGCACCTGCTGCCCTGTGTCATGTAGTGAGGTTAGCCATCACTCCTGACTCCGGGATTCCTTCCTGGGAAAGACCTGAAAGACAGCTAGTTGGCACAGGCCTCGTCCCTGAGCACCACTCCCCCTCCATTGCTGTACAGGGAGGACCAAAGTTATTATTGCACATACCCCCATGCTCCTTTCCTAGCACACACAAGTGAGAGTGGGATGCAAGCAGCAGAACTCACATCTGTAATTTCTTTCTTGGCTTTCTCCTCTGCATTTCTCGCCTCCTGGATGGTATCATCTACTTCACTCTGCAACTGAGACATGTCTGCTTCCAGCTTCTTCTTGGTATTGAGGAGGCTTGTGTTCTATTGGCACATTGGAAGACAGGTCATCCCACCCACATTTCAAGACAATCCCACCTGCCTATTGAGAAGGGTGTAAGAAAGTACCTGGGAGTGCAGGAGCTGCACTCGCTCACTGGCATCTGTCAGCTCCTGCTTGCACACTTTCCGGGCTCACTCTGTCTGCTCCAGAGCTGCTCGCATCTCCTCCAGTTCAGTCAGCATCAGGTTATTTCGACATTCCATGATAGTCAACTGCTCCTTCAGGTCCTCATTCCCTCTAAGAGCATCATCCAGCTGGAGCTGGGAATCTTTTGGGGTGAAGCACACAGTAAGACTCACATCTAAACAAGGTAAGGTCCACGGTAAGGTACAAGAACAAACTCTACTGGTGTCCACCTTAAGCTGTCCCTGCCCATTATGAAAGTGCTTCTGTGTATCTACAGCCAGGTGGTTGGCATGGCTCAGCTGGGTCTCCATTTCATTCAGATCCTCCTCCATCATCTTCTTTAGCCTCAGGGCTTTGTTTCTGCTCCTGATCTCAGCATCCAGGGTGCTCTGCATAGACTCCACCACCCGCTGGTGATTCCTCTTCAGCTGCTCAAGTTCCTTATCCTTCTCTGCAATCTTCCTGTCAATATCTAACTTCACCTGGGTCATCTCCATCTGGACACACAGGATCTTTCCCTCTTCATGTCCCAATGAGCCCTAATGGGGTTAAGAGAACATTGCTTGTCTCAGTGCAGTGCCCCAATAAACCTGCCAATCAATCTCCTATGGCAGTGTGGAACCATGGACACAAACTGCTTTGCCAGGCATTGGAACCATCTCCAGGGAAGTAGTTGAAGACTAGTTACTTGGGACATTTAGAACTGAACTGGACAGAGCACTGAAATACAAAATGTTATTCCCAGCCCAAGCACTTCACTGAGCCTGAGCTGAGCGTGTGTCAGTAACTTAGAGGTAAAACTCCTTCCAAGAACACCCCCGGCATCCCAAAGCTAGGGCATTCACAGATAAGATTAGAAAGTATGAAATACACAGATAAGGCAGCCAAGCTCCCAGCGTGGAGAAAGCAGACGCTCATCTCCCCTCCACACCTGCATACAATTAATGTCAAACCTCAACTTCCATTTAGTGACAGGATACCCAGTGAACTCACAAGCTGTTTCTCCTCTCCCACTTTCTGCCTCCTGTGGAAGGTCTGACCAGAGATGCTCCTGCTGCCTTCCCATCCCCAGAGCAAGAGCTGAGGCCTGTGCATGTCTGAACAGCACACACTGCCCAGTGCAGATGGGTATATCAGACCATGCACAACTCCATGGGTGCTCATTACAGCACACTGCTCCCCTGCATGCTCTAAAGTCTGGAGAGTCCCTGCACACTGAACAAGGTATGGACCACAAGTCTTTCCCCACTCATTACTCAATGAAGGAGAAAGAGAATAACAGAAAATGTGGAAATGGCAGAAGTGCTACATGACTTTTTTTGTTTCAGTTTTCACCAAAAAGTTTAGAAGCGATTGGATGTCTAACATAATGGACACCAGTGACAATGAGGTAGGATCTCTTGATTTTTGCAAGGCTTTTGACACAGTCTTACATGACATTCTCATAAGCAAACTAGGGAAATGTGGTCTAGATGAAATTACTGTAAGGTGGGTGGAAAACTGGTTGAACAATCTTACTCAAAGAGAAGTTATCAATGGTTTGCTATCAAATTGCAGGGATGTATCTGTTGAGGTTCTACAGATGTCAGCCCTGGGTCTGAGACCAGTTAATATTTTCATTAATGACTGATAATGGAGTGGAAAGTATGCTTATAAAATTTGCAGGTGACGCTAAGCTGGGAGGGTTGCTAACACTTTGAAGGACAGGATTAGATTTCACACAAGCCTGGACAAATTGGAGAATTGGTCTGAAATCAACAAGATGAAATTAAAGACAAGTGCAAAGTACTTCACATAGGAAGGACTACTCAAATGTAGAGCTACAAAATGGAGACTAACTGGCTGAAAAGAACAAAAATGGCAAATGTCATTCTGGGGTTTATTAACAGGTGTGTCATATGTAAGACATAGGAGGTAATTGTCCTGCTCTACTTGGCACTGGTGAGGCCTCAGTGGCAGTGCTGTGTGCACTTCTGGGTGCCACAGTTTAGGAAAGATGTGGACAAACTGGAGAGAGTCCAGAAGAGAGCAACAAACATGATAAATGTTAAAAAAAACTGGTCTTGACAAAAGAAAATGGAGGGGGCACCTACCAATAGTTTTCAGATATGTTCACAGCTCTTATAAAGAGAATGATGATAAATTGTTCTCCATGACCACCAAGGTAGGACAAGATGTAATCACTTTAATCTGCAGCAAGGGAGGTTTAGGACACATTCTAACTGGAAGGACAGTTAAGCTCTGGAATAGGCTTCCAAGGGAGGTTGTGGAATCCCTATCCTAGGATTTTAAGAACAGGGCAGACAATCACCTGTCAGGGATCATCTGGGTATACTAGGTCCTACCTCAGCACCAGGCCTGGACTAGATGGCCTCTTGAGGTCACTTCCAGACCTATATTTCTATTATATAAAATGAGCCTGTCTTACTCTGGAACTGACTTTGCCTCCTAGCAGTCAGTAGTGCTGCACTGGTTGTGGGTAAGAGGGAATTGTCTAAGCTATTCTGTCCTGTTCAGGTTCTTACACTGCACCCCTCATGGTTGGATCTGGGGAGGGAAGGGATACATCACCACCAGGTATCTTGCTTCTCTAAAGTGCCTGAATTACATAAATGCTTATCCAGGATACTTGCCCCTGTTTCTTCTAAGGCTGCTTGCAGGTCTGACTTTTCCTTCTCAATTTGTTTCTTTGCTTTTTCCAATTCATGCTTCGTTTTCCCAGCTTCAGCGATCTGTTCAGTGAGGTTTGAAATCTCTTCTGCAACACCGAAAATGCACAGTCTACCTCCTGCCCACCAATGAGTCACATTAGAAATAAGGCTGGATGGGATGGGGACACTGGGGATTATGAGGAGATTTATAGATTATAAAGCCAGAAGGGACCACTGTGACTTTCTAGTCTGAGCTCTTGTATAACACAGTTCATGTCACTTCCTTGAATTAATTCTTGGTTGGATGAGAGCAGATCTTTAAAGAAACATCCAGTCTCAATTTAAAAATTGCCAGTGATGGAAAATCCACCTTGGTAAGTTGTTCCAATGATTAGTTACTCTCATTGTTAAAAATTTACACCTTCTTTCCTGTCTGAATTTGTTTGGCTTCCACTTCCAGCCACTGGATTGTGTTATCCCTTTCTCTGCTAGACTGAAGAGCCCATTATGAATTATTTGTACTTACAGACTGTAACCAAATCATCCATTCACCGTCTCTTTGTTAAACTAAATAGATTAAGCTCCTGGAGTCTATCATTATAAGGCAAGTTTTCCAATCCTGTAATTATTCTCACACCTCTTCTCTGAACCCGCTCCAATTTATCAATATCCTTGAATTGTCAGCACCAGAACTGAACACAGTATTCCAGTAGTGGTTACATCAGTGCCAAATATAGAGGTAATACAGCTTCCTTATTCCAACTTGAGATACTTCTATTTATACTTCCCAGGATCACATTAGCCAAATAGTTCCCAAACATTTTCCCTGCATTATCCCATTTGCAGATATTTTGCTTCAAAAATGGCACCTTCCACATGGCATGACCGTCACACTGCATGGGGGGCCCCCATTTTGTAGAGCAAAATAGCATCCTCCATGTGGCATGACCTCACACATATGGTGTGTGTGAGTTGGAAACTGATGCATTAGCCCTTTTGGCCACAGCCATCACACTGGGAGCTCATGTTCAGGTGATTAGCCCCGTGACCCCCAAATCTTTTTCAGAGTCACTGCTTCCTAGGTGACTTCCCATTCTGATTGTATGACCTGCATTCATTGTTTCTGGACATATGGCTTTACATTTGGCTGTATCAAAATGCATACTGTGGTGGCACTCAGGTCACAAGGTGTATTCAACCAATACTGTAACCACATATGAGCATGTACAGTTTTACGGTGGGATTTTGGGAACAGCTGGATTGGAGGAGATTATGGTTGCTGGCTGGCAGAAGTAGGCAATGCTCTGGAGGTGCAGGAGTATGGAGATGGCTCTGGGAACTTGAGGTGGGTCTCAAAAGGCCAGGCACTAGACTTATGTTGCAGGTTCTTGTTCTTCCGTTTGACTGTCTCAAACTGGTTGAGTGCCTCCTCATAGGCATTCTTCATCCTGAAGATCTCTGCGCTCAGGGAACAGGATTCCCTCTGGGAAGCCTCCAGTTCAGACTGGCTGTCATAAACAGATAGCTATGGGTTAATGTTTCTTTTACCTGTAAAGGGTTAACAAAGGGAACCAAACACCTGACAAGAGGACCAATCAGGAAACCAGATTTTTCAAAGCTTAAGGGAGGGAATTTGTGGGTGTTTCTTGGTCTTGGGTCTTTGTCTGTTCTGTGCTCTCTCAGCTATGAGAGGATCTATTTCCAGTCCTTCTAATTCTTCTGTTTCCCAGTTGTAAGTACACAAGGTAGCAAAGGATAGTCTTTAAATGTTTTGCTGGTTTTGCATTCTGTGTATCTGGCTGGTGAGTCTTTATGTATTTGGTATAAGTACTTTAATTATTATTTTTGATAAGGCTGTTTTATCCCTTTTCTATTGTTTATTACATTTTTAAGTGAAAAACCCGTATCTTACATCTAGTTACAGCGAACTGTTATTCTATTTCTTCTTTCTTTATTAAAAGTTTGCTTTAGACCTGTTGCATTTTTTTTTTAGTGACCACAGGAAATTGGTGGGAGAAAGGAAGACAGAGGGCAGGGAAAAACTGCCTTTCTGTTTAACTCTTCTAGTGTCCCAGGGCTGAAGAAGGTAAGGGGAAGAGAGAGAGAATCTTTTCTGTTTCCTTGTCTTTGGGTTTGTCTTTTGTGGCAAGAGAGGAGACATCTTCTTGGTATTGTGATGAAAAGAGTTGCAATCAGTAACTCTCAGGTTTAGCCAGAGAGCGAATCTGGATGGAGAGAGGGGTGGGGGGAATGGTTATGTTCCTTTTTAGGAGACCAGGGCATCTGAGCTTGTCCCACAGGAAGTTTTGGGACGCAAGTTATCAGCACTGAAATTCCTGTTGGGGGCAAGCCTATCAGATCTAAGCTGGTAATTAAGCTTAGAGGCTTTCATGCTGGTACCCAATCTTTTGGACGCTAAGGTCCAGATTTGGGAATTATACCATGACACTGGCTCTCCTGGTATTTCTGCTTCTGTTCTGCCAGGACCTATGCCTACAGAATGAGAATCAACTTGTAGTGGAAGAACTTGGCACTTTGTGACTCTTGTATAGTACACAGGATGTGACGGAGTTGCAGACACAGCCCATGCCACAGTCCTGAAGATGGCCCATTTGATGTGCCCTGCCTTCAAGAGCTTTTTCATTATGACTGTCACTCTGGCTGCCTCCTCACTGGCTGCTGGTTACATACTATCTCCATCCAGCATCAATGAATCTCATGGGCCTCAGGAAGGAGTGCTGCATTATGGGAGTTCTGCTAGAGTCAGACTTTGAACTTTTGTTTTACAGTAGAGACCACTGGTTCTTTGTATGAGCTTTCACTGTCATTTGGGGGAATCTGCATCGATTCTGTCAGTAGTTCTAGTAAGTGGCAATGAGGAATGAGAAATGCAGACGTTTCCCCAGCCACCACTCTTTTGAGCAGCAAGGGTGGGGCATGAAGGATTTGGCTCGGGGTCCCTGGTGTATAGCAGCCTCTCCCCTTTAATGAAAAGGCCCCATCTAAAAGCATTATGAATACTGGACACAGAGTCCCACGGAGTTAATTTTGTCTCCCTTATTGCTCACTGTGCATGAAGCTATTGAAAGATCGGTTAGGGCACCATAGTCTGATTTGTCAGCAGTTCATTGACAATATCCAGGCTTCGGTCAGTCATGGAGGCTTCCTTAGCAGTGTCTTACTGTCTGCTCAGCATCGCAGACTGATGTGGAATTCGGTGTGAATAAACCAAGCCAATAAACTGCTGTAATGGGGAAACGCTGGCACCCAAATCCAAGAGCTTTCCTGGAACAGGAGAGAGCTTTTGTGCTTCTGTGGCTTCCATGTGCTCCGATGAGCCACCTCCCACCTCTCATCAGCTCCAGGCTGGGTGCATAAATAATAAAAGACCCAGAAGACACGTACAGTAGAAGGGTCTTTCGTCCTATAAGTGAATGCTAAACGGTATTATACTGTTCAGGCACTAGGTGGAGCCATGTGTAACAAACCTTATTTAAACTGAAACGTGCCATTCCTAGCAGTGAACTAAAGGATTCTATAGTGGACACGTCTGGTGGATCTCTCTGGGAAAGACCTAAGGAAGCTCTGTAGTCAGTCCCTATCTGGCACAGATGCCTCACCTGTTAGTAGCAGCCTTGTAACCTACCTTGCACAGAGTGTACATCACATGATGTCAGAAGTAAACTAGAGCCAGAGGAGAACAGAAACAGAAGGAAAATAGCAGCAAAGGCTGAAGGATCTCATCACCATGCCACTCTTCAATGTCCCAAAGAACTTCCACTTTGACAAACCTTCACAATGGATGGAGTGGAAGCTGTATTTTGCATTGCTATAAAACTCCATAAGGAAACGAGATATTCAGGTATCTCTTTAATGTAGGCTGTGAAGTAAGCACAGCATATCTTTAAGCCTTTTATCTTTGCTAAAGACAGTCACAAAGATGGCTATGACAGAGTTTGGGCTATGTTTGATGCACACTTTATACCTCAGAGAAATGCAGTTTATGAAAGAGTATATTTTCACCAAAGAATGCAGGAACAAAGAGAAAATATTGATTCTTTTATAAGAGCTTTCAATGTGTTGGCTGTAAACTGATTTTTTGTACTGCAAAACATGGAAATATCAGACAGAGGCTGGTTATTGGGTTAAGAGTCAAGAACCTCTCATAACAATTACAATTAAAGACAGACTTAAATCTACCCACAGCTATATGGAGAGCAAAGCAGTCTGAACTAGTCAAATAACTGAACAAAAGGCAGGAGCAATATGAAAAATCTGAAAATAGCTTAGAAGCTGTAAACAGACACAGCATGAGCGCTAAAAGTCATCATTATAAAAGCCCTGAGGCTAAGAGGGATAAATTCCAGGCTAATTACAAAGCCTTTCAGATTAAGTGTACAAGATATACAAAATATAGTGCCCATCTTTAAAAAAGGGAAGAAAGAAAATCCAGGGAACTGCAGACTGGTCAGCCTCACCTCAGTTCCTGGAAAAATCATGGAGCAGGTCCTCAAGGAATCCATTTTGAAGCATCTGGAGGAGAGGAAAATGATCAGGAACAGTCAACATGGATTCACCAAGAGCAAGTCATGCCTGACTAACCTGATTGCCTTCTATAAGGAGATAACTGGCTCTGTGGATATGGACAAAGTGATGGACATGATATACCTTGACTTTAGCAAAGCTTTTGATACAGTCTCCTACAGTATTCTTGCCAGCAAGTTAAGATGTATGGATTGGATGAATGGACTATAAGGTAGACAGAAAGCTGGCTAGATCGTCGGGCTCAATGGGTAGTGATCAATGGCTGGATGTCTAGTTAGCAGCTGGTATCAAGTGGAGTGCCCCCAGGATTGGTCCTGGGGCCGGTTTTGTCCCACTCCAAGGCTGGCAGTGGAATGGCATTGGGAAGCTGCTTGCCAGGCTGCAGTCTCTGGCTGGCAGCAGAAGTGGTTTTGCCTTTTGGGGGGTGTTGCTGCCATCAAGGCCCTGGGGCAGTTTTGTTCAATATTTTCATTAATGATCTGGATGATGGGATGGATTGCACCTTCATCAAGTTCATGGATGACACTAATCTGGGGGGAAAGGTATGCTGGGAGGGTAGGAATACGGCCCAGAGTGACCTAGACAAACTGGAGGACTGAGCCAAAAGAAATCTGATGACGTTCAACAAGAGCAAGTGCAGAGTTCTGCACTTAAGACAGAAGAATCCCATGCACTGCTACAGGCTGGGGACGGACTGGCTAAATGTCAGTTCTGCAGAAAAGGACTCGGGGATTACAGCGGACAAGAAGCTGGATATGAGTCAACAGTGTGCCAAGAAGGCTAACAGCAAATTGGGCTGCATTGGTAGGAACATTGCCAGCAGATCGAGGGAAGTGATTATTCTTCTCTATTTGGCACTGGTGAGGCCACACCTGCCGTACTGCGTCCAGTTTTGGGACCCCCACTACAGAAAGGATGTGGACAAATTGGAGAAAGTCTCCGTGGAGGGCAATGAAAATGATTAGGGGGCTAGGGCACATGAGTTACAAGGAGAGGCTGAGGGAACTGGGCTTATTTAGTCTGCAGAAGAGAAGAGTGAGGGGGGATTTGATAGCAGCCTTCAACTACCTGGAGGGGGGTTCCAAAGAGGATGGAGCTCAGCTGTTCTCAGTGGTGGCAGATGACAGAAAAAGGAGAAATAGTCTCAAGTTGCAGTGCGGGAGGTCTAGGTTGGATATTAGGAAAAACTATTTCACAAGGAGGGTGGTGAAGCACTGGAATGGGTTACCTAGGGAGGTGGTGGAATCTCCATCCTTAGAGGATTTTAAGGCCTGGCTTGGCAAGCCCTGGCTGGGATGATTTAGTTGGGGTTGGTTCTGCTCTGAGTAGGCGGGGTTGGACTAGATGACCTTCTGAGGTCTCTTCCAACCCTAATCTTCTATGATTCAGTGTGAAAAACTCATAGCTCCACAGATGAATGTTTAGCCAAAGGCACAAGGTGTAATAAATGCACAAAACAGAGACTTTTGCAGCTGTTTGCTCTCACTAGGTTGTCAGAGAACTGATTAATATTACATAAAATCAGGAGCTAGGTTTCTGGGATCTATCACGTGAAGAGACAGAGCCTGCCTGGAAAGTGCAACTGAATATTCATGGAAAAAGTATTGACTTTAAAATTGACTCAGAAGCAGAGAAGACAGTCATCTCAGAAGGGATTTCCAATCATTCCTCCTATAGGTGAAATCATCTGATACAGCCCTGACTAGCCCACCTGGGAGGTGCTCTGAACTGCATGGGCTAGTTTACCAGGGAAACAACTTACAAACACAGAGCTTTACATTCAAGTTCACGATCAAAGGATCAAAGAATAGAAGCATTCTCAGCTGCAGCATGGCCACCATGGTGGGCCTAGTGAGAAACTTCAGAGTTTGGTGATAATGAACTTTTGAAAAAGATCCAGTACAAGTAACTTCAAGAGACAACGCTGAACCTTACAGTGTACAAACACCTCTATCAGACAGACCATAAAATTCAGAGGACATCTTTACTTGCTTACAGTGGACTATTTTTTCCAGGTATATAGCAATAATGTACTTGAAATATAACATGTCACAGTATTATTGAGACACTGAAATGCACTTTTGCTCACTTTGGTATTCCAGAACAACTAATGATGGACAACTGACACAATTCACTGCAGCAGAATTTAAGTCTTTCCAAACTAAATATAATTTTAATCATATTACTAGTAGCCCACATTACTCACAAGTGAATGGAGAGGTTAAGAGAGTTTTACAGACAGCCAAGAAAATCCAACAGGAAGATCCATTCTTTGCTCTTCTGAGTACAGATCAACACCAATGATAGCTGCAGGATATAGTCCAGTACAACTCCTGATGGGAAGATGACTCCGAACTACATTTCCAACTTTGAACAAGAAACTATTTCCAAAGTAGCCATATATGAAGAAAGTAGTCATATTGGCTGAAAAGGCAAAAAGAGCTTTCAGACATGTTTACAACACGTCACTCAGCTAGACAACTTCCAGGTCTAGAACCTAGTGACTGTGCTTGTGTCAAATTGCTTTGAGAAAAAGGACGGAGAACCCTAGATCTTGTAAAGAAAAATAATTAATCGCCCAAATTATACGTGATCGAGGCCAATAGTCTAGAGTTCAACAGAAACCATTGGTATCTAGAATGTGTTCCTCAGAAGGACTAATCAACAGAGCAAACTCTACAGCTGCTGGATGCAGAACAAGACGACCACTCAAAGATTCCAAACCGATCACAGCCAGTCATTACAACTAATGGACAGCAAGATGACCAAGTTGTTACATGTTCAAGTCATGTAATCAAAAAAACAGTATGATTCAGAGACACTTGACAGACTGATATTTACTGAACTTTAAAGATAGTGTACGTATTATAAAAGTTAGAAATCTACAACTTTTATTGTTGTTATATTGTGTTATATTGTTGATCCATTAGATAGTGCCACATGTAACATACCTGACTTAAGCTCACAACCGTCATTCCTAGTGGTGCATTAAAGGATCTTTTAGTGGACACATCTGGTGGATCTCTCTGGGAAGGAAATAAGGAAGCTCTATAGCCATTCCATATCTGGTACAGAAGCTTGATCTGCTAGTAGCAGCCCTGCAATCTACTGTTTGACACCATCAGTTCTGGATTAAACAAAGACTGTGAATGGCTAGCCAACTACAAAAGCAGTTTCTCCTCCCTTGGTGTTCACACCTCAACTGCTAGAAGAGGGAGTCATCCTCCCTGATTGAACTAACCTCATTATCTCTAGCCTGATTCTTGCTTGCATATTATACCTGCCTCTGAACATTTCCACTGACAGGCATCGACGAATGGTATTCACCACGAAAGCTCATGCTCATTAATCTTTAGTCTTTAAGGTGCCCAGACACTTTTGCGCTTTTACAGTCCAGCTAACACGGCTACCCCTTGATACGTGTGCACAAAGCTATGACATGCTTCTCCTGGTCTACCTCTCAGTCCTAATCTCTTGTGAGTCCTGACCATCTGGACTTTCTCCCTGGAATCCTTCCCTCAATCCAGTTCCCTGAATATCCTTATTCCCAGTCTTCATCTGGGCCATGTGCCTGGGGTTTGGCCCTCTCTTTTCATGGCCAGTCACAGGAAACAACGTCCTTCCTGCAGATCCCATCCCGAACTAAGCTCTCCGAGCCTTTTATGGAAATCACTCAACTCTTTCCCAGGTGGGTCTGAATTTACCCAAGCCATCCGATCCCGTTGATTAGGATTAGCTGGGATGCGGGGGTAGTTGATGCATCACAGGGAAGACTGAGCCCAACTCCCCTTAATGGGCCAACCAGTCTGTGGCAGCTTCCAAAACCATAGAGATGCGCCTAAAATGTAAAAATGTGGCCATAAATCCTCTGCTGTCCCTGTGCATAGCTGTGTGATCGCAGCATTACCAGAGCTATCTACCATTTTGGGAGGAAACTGAAAAAATGTTTCACAGGCTCACTCAAAGACTCTGTACAGATGAATGTAATCTAATGTAACGCCTATTTTTAAAAAAGGACTCCAGAGGAGATTCTGGCAATTACAGGCCAG
This sequence comes from Chelonoidis abingdonii, assembly GCF_003597395.2. Taxonomy (NCBI): domain Eukaryota; kingdom Metazoa; phylum Chordata; order Testudines; family Testudinidae; genus Chelonoidis; species Chelonoidis abingdonii. Next base: position 6,436,265 of record NC_133781.1, read on the forward strand.
TGAGCCTAACTTCAGTACCAAGTAATTTGGTAGAAACCATAGTAAAGAACAGAATTATCAGCCCTCTAGATAAACATGATAAGTTGGGGAAGAGTCAATACAGCTTTTATAAAGGGATATCATGCCTCACCAATCTATTAGAATTCCTTGAGAGAGTCAACAAACGTGGACAAGGGTGATCTAGTGGATATAGTGTACTTGGATTTTCAGAAAGCCTTTTACAAGGTCCTTCATCAAAGGCTTTTAAGGAAACTAAATAGCCATGGGATAAGAGGGAAGGTCCTTTCATGAACCAGTAAGAGGTTGAAAGATAGAAAACAAAGGGTAAGAATAAATGGTCAGTTTTCATAAATGGAGAGAGCTGAACAGCAGGAGCCCCAAGGATCTGTACTGGATCCTGTTCTGTTCAACATATTAAAGATCTGGAAAAGGGGTAGAATAATGACATGGTATTGTCTACAAACTTTGCAAAATTATTCAAGATCCTTAAATCCAAAGCAGACTGTGAGGAATTACAGAGGGATCTCACAAAACTGGATGACTGAGAAACAAAATGGAAGATGAAATTTAATGTTGCCTTAGCATACAGAGTGCATCAAGAATAAGGATTGTGTGAGGAAGGGGGCATGACTGGGGCTCACCGTGCCTTGGGAATCCTCCACATAGTGGAATGGCCTGACAGGCTCTCCCCAGAACCCAACCCATCCAACCCCCCCGCCCACTCCGTCCCCTGTGTCTTGGGACCCCATGCCCCTTCTCCACCCCCCCCCGGCCCCCTTACCATGCTGCTCAGAGCAGCGTGCAGCTTTGCCCCCTCCCCAGAGCACTGCTGGTGCAGTGCGCTGAGGCTGCAGGGAGAGGGGAGCAGGGAGGGGCTCTGGCTACTGGAGGCCCGGATGCGAGCAGCTCAATCCGGCCCGGCCACCATGTCAGCTGAGTCACACTCTGCGTTGGGAGGGAAATCCTGGACCTTTTTAGATTTTTACAAATTCCTCCCAGACGGCTTCTTTCCTCTCAGATGTGGCTCACTTGGTCATCAATTTGGCCTAGCTCCAGGCTTTGCAGCCACAGGCCAAGCCACCCTGTTATATATCCCCTCCGCCTTAAAATCCAGCCCAACCTGGGGGCAAGTTCTACTCTTGTCCAGTATTCATCCCTCACCATCTCATCGCTGTCACCGGCTATGCACTCGTACAGCCTAGGCGCGCGGCATCTCCAGCCCCCCAGCCAGCTCACTCACCAGAATTCAGAGGCCATCCTTCTCTTCTGCAGTATCCCAATGCTCTTCCTGCAGCCACTCATTAACAACTGCTTGCAGAGCCTTGTTCTGAAGCCACTAGCTTCTCCTGTAGCCTTTTTCTACTGCTGCTGCATCCCCCAAAACTTTTTCCTTCAGGGTCTGAGCACACACCACTGCTCAGCTCTCATGCCTGATTCATCTCTGTGCCAATCATTTCATGCTTCACCTCCCTGCAGCACCCAACAGGTGTGTTGGAGGAGGGTCTCCAAGGTCCATGGCCATCCCTGCCATCTCCACCTAGCCTGCCTCATGTGTGTTTGTCCAAGAGGACACCTTCTCCTTTCTTTCTACCTTCTTGGGGCCCTGGCCCCTCCTTTTGCCACTCAGGAATTTCCTGTGCAGGTCGGGTCTTTCGAGATGGCCTGCTTCTCTGCACCAAAACCAAAGAACTTTTGTTCCCATCTTGGCATTAGTCTATGCTTGTACACTTTCTCATGCCCTGCTCTCCTGGGCTAGCCTTCTCAGCACAGCCGCAGCATGCTTGCCGAGTTTGCTCTTTTTGTCCATGGGCGTAGCAGGTTGATTTCCCTTTGTAGGATCTCTGACAGGTATTGCTGCTGCTCTCTTAAGATTACCAGCTGCATCTGTAGCTCTACCAGCACTTCCTTCTGCTTCTGTTGGGTTTCTAGGAGCTGCTGGAGAAACCCGAGACCTGCTTTGGCTGCTTAACCAGTCCCTGGAACTCAAATGGAAATCCCACTTGGGGGGACGGACCTTCCTTCATGAGCCCTCATAGATGACAGGGGAATTCAATCCTGCTGACTATGCCAATAACCAATGAATCTACTCATTGTTAGGTGCCCTCTGGTCCTCCATCGATGGTCACTCCAGCACCATGGCAGTCTCTCTGCCTGGTAATTCAGCCCTCTGGCTGGCTCACCACCTTTAGTCCACGCTTCTGGGGCTCAGCTTGTCACACACTGAAAGTCCAAAGAGGTCTTCCCAGAGAAAAAAGTTCTTCTGCTCTCGCTGGGGCTCTGGCTCAGCCTGCAGCTCCCTTGCTGGGCTTGGTAACCTTCTCTGGGTGCATGTTTGTCCCCTTTGGGGCCATTAGAGGAACACGGTCCCACCCTGACACTGGTAGCAGCCCAGGGCTCTATACACAACAGCTAGGTCTGCTCTTTTCTCTTTGCTGCAGGTTTCCCTGGGCACATCCTACCTCTCTTCTCAAATTCCCTTCTAGGCTTTCCTTGCTGCTTTCAACTTCCTACCTAGTTCTCATTCCAGTTCATAGCCCAGCTGGGCTTTATCACCGCTGAAGTCTGGTTCTTTCGGGGCCAATACATGGTCCCTCTGAGGTAGGACTCATTCTCTAATCAGTTTGGCAAGGCCCAGGCTCTGCACCCCAGGGGAAAGCATTCTCTTTTCCCTGTTACAGACCTGCACTTCCCAATCCTGCTCTTATTGGATTGAGGTAAGTCTTGCCCACATGCTCAGGGTTTAGGTGATTGCCATATTTGGGTTCGGGAAGAAATTTTCCTCCAGGGCAGATTGGCAGAGTGCCTGAGGGGTTTTCACCTTCCTCTGCAGTATAGGGCACGGGTCACTTGCTGGAGGATTCTCTGCACCTTAAAATCTTTAAACCATTATTTGAGGACTTCAATAGTTCAGACATATGTTAGGGGTTTATTACAAGAGCGGGTGGGTGAGATTCTGTGGCCTGTATTGTGCAGGAGGTCAGACTAGGTGATCATAATGGTCCCTTCTGACCTTAAAGTCTAGGAGTCCATGAGTTCAGACCTCTTCAGTTCAGACCTGGTTTCCAGAGGGGCTAAGTTCACAAAGGCTCGACTGGCTGCGGTTGGAGTTTTGCTGGTTCTGGTGACTCTGACATTCATCATTCAGAGGCTGACAGGTTTGTTGAGGGGATGGTGAAACCCCATTGCTGATCAAAAGGAGGTCAGAGTCAGGTCTCTAGGAGCTGAAGGTTCATTTGTCCTGCTGCAGGAAGTGGAGCTGGAGAGCGGAGATGTTATGTGAATGAGACTGCACGATGGAGTTGGAGACTGAGGGACGGGAGCCTCCTCCCAGAAACACTCCCAGGAGAACAGGTTTGAGCCTCTTGCTGGGGATCCTCTTCCTGGGAAAAAAAACAAGAGTGGCATATTGATGGAGATGTCTCTGTCCCAGGGATGGGGGAAGCTCCCAACCAGGCTATGCAGCAGGGATCCCATTTCTTCCCCAGGAGACCCCTATGCCCAAAGAAGTAAATGTCTCTTACCTCCATGAGGGAGCGGGGTCTTCCCTCTCAGCCTCTTTGAGAACTAGCACTGCTTGGTTTCATAGGACAAGGTGACCTGTCCCCACTGGTCCTTGAGGTGGCTCAGCTTCTGACTGCACCCATCTGGGAGGCAGTCACACACCCCAGGGCCTAGAAGACAGGTGGGGAGGAGGTTCCTATTCATTTCACCCTCTAAGAGCCCATAGAAGGGCCAAAGGACGAATAAAGGGCGGGAGGTGAAGCAGGCCCTGAGCCTCTGTCCCATCCTCACCTCCTCAAATGTGGAGCTTCCTGAGCTTCAGTTGGGCAGACAGTCTGTAGCCCTGGCACAAAAGTCCTTCTGCGCCATATGGGGCAGGGAGATCTCTGCCTGAAAGCATGGGGAATGGGATGGGGGTCAGAGCAAAGAAAGAGGGGAGGGCTATGGGAGTGAGGGGAAGAGCTCATAGCAGAGCATCACATCCTAAGAACAGAAGTCCATGAAGTCCAGAAGTCCCCACTAGGCTCCTTGCTCCCAGGCCAGCGAATGGTGAAAGGATGGGAATGAGACTTGGGCCCCGTTCCAGTCTCCTGAGTCTAATGGAGCTGCTTACCTTGTCCCCCATCCATTTCTGGGCTTCCCCCAGGATGGAGTATGTGAGGAGTAGCCCAGCCTGCCTGACATGCAGCAGGGGGTCGTTGATTGCCAGCATTGCTGTCTGGAGGAAGTATTTTCTCTGCCCCTCAGAGAAGAATTTTCCAAAGACCTAAAACCAACAGGACACAAGGCTTTAGCAGATTGTCCAGAGCCAGCCTCCAAGTCCTGGAGATAGAATGGTCTCAGCGTCTGGTGCCCCAAAGGGAGGGTAAGAGAGCTGCTGTAGCCAAGGCAGTTCATTCCCCAGGAGGCTTTCAGGGTCCCATGGCTCAAGAAAGCCCTTTTCTTAAAAGGTGGCAGAGGCTTAGGGACCAAAGCCTCCAGTGGCTCTTTCTGGAGGGCAATTTATCATGATAGGCTGGAAATGGATCTCTAATGTGGGTGAGCAGGGCCCACTCTGCTGTGCAGTGCACAGAGATAGTAGGGGACCCTGTATTCTTCCAGCAGAGAGATCTCCTGCACTTCAGTGGCTAGAGGAGTGTGTGCGCAGGGTGGGGGTGGGAGTTGGAGCTGACAAACCAAAGTTTTATTCCACCCAAATTAGTGATTTCTCTAGTAGCTGGGTAAGGCCTCTGAAGCTCCTTGGTTTCTTCCAAAGGGAATCTAATCTGCAATCTGACAAGGATAAGGAGACTCATGTCCCTGTCTCCATCACAGACACTTCTTGGAAACTTTACTTCTGCTGCAGCAATTCAGCTTGTGGGAGGCAGGACAAGCTCACACAGTCTCTCTCGTGTGGCATCTATAGAACTGCATTCTGTAGATGGACTTGTAGATCCAGGAGCCATTCCAGGGTCTCCTCTGTGATGTCATGGAAATCACCCATTTCACCTTTGACTCCAATCTGAGGGCACTGGGTTATGGTGTGTTCCAAGGTTTGGGTGTTCTCCCTACAGTTGTGAGACGTGGGGGGGTCTTTGGTTTTCTATTTGTGCAGCAAGTAGCTGCAACTTGGGTCAGTGACAATGTGCTTCTTTGGAACAGTGGTTGAGGTCCAGATACCCTACCATTCCCTGGCCGGGTCTGGAGACATGAGGGGGGCACATGTGGTCCATATTGGCTCTGTAGCTCACTGTGTCCCCTACCCAGTTCCCAGGTTGGGGCATTCTGCTTCCTGACTGGCAATGGAATTGGGCAAACCCCACCTCTTTTTTCTGCTTCTACTGGGTGCAGGGAATTAAACAAGGCTCTGATCAAGCAATGGTGACTGACTGACCCAATGCTCTCCTCTCAGACAGTTGGGGATCAGCCAGGGGGACAAGGAGCAGAGAGACACCCAGAGCCATAATCTTATCTTAACTCACCTCCCCGCTCCCCGGGGATTCTCCTTATGCCAGGTAGCAATGGGTCTATGTAAGACACTCAAATCACGGCAACTAGCGAGGTTCCAATGTGGGACCTTTAGCACCAGCCTGTCCCACTGGGTGCTGGATGAGGAACTCTGAGCTGGAAATAAGGAGTGGGCTCTTGTCCTGTCTCCAGGAGGCATCCACTGCAGGGACTCCAGCTAGCCCCACTCCCTGAGCTGTGTCATGCCCTGCCTCAGTGTCCTTACCTCCCCCACTCTGGCTGTGTTTTTATAGCCCAGGAGCCTGCTGTCCTGGTGCCAGTCATGGCACCACAGGTCTTCTGCCTCATGTATGGTCAGCCCTGGAAGAGAGAGAGTGACACTTTGATAATTCTGGTTGCAGTTTCTGTGTCCTTCCAGTCCCATTGGTGGATGCACAGTGGAGTGGAGAACAGAGGCAGAGAGAGACTTGACCTCCAGCTGGGGTCAATCTGAGAGAAATTGTCCGGGGTCCCATTATCCACCTGTGGTCACTCTCAGTCCCTTATTGAGTTCTGTGTCCCAGCGGATTCCTTACCCCTCTGTTGGAGCAGCAGCTGGTACAGCTGGTAAGTCCCCTCCCTGGCCTGCCGGCTGATATCCTTGTCTGGGTCACTGACAAACAGAGCCAGCTGGGCCACATGGTGACCCATCCTAGGGAACTCTGCTGAGATCTAATGGAAGGGAGAGGAAAGGGGACTCCATCAGCATTTTCCTGTCAGCTCCCTGTCCCCGCTGGGCCAGAAGGCTCCTTCCCCTTAGCCCCTCTGCAGGAGATGCTGGAGGAGAGGAGCCTGAGATTGACCCTTCATTTGCTCTGCTGCCAAGAGAGCCAGGAGCTGCTTTGGGATGCCAAGCAGGGGGTGGAGCATGGTCCCCTTAAAGGCCCAGGGACAACACTTGACCAGGACAAGAAGAACTTGACTCAAGCCTATCTCATTCCCTGCTCCGAACCCACAGCCTCTGCAGCAGCAGATCCTACAGCCCATTGGAGCCAGCCCACCTACGCCTGGAGTCAGGAAGCTGGGGTCAGAGGTCCCTTACATCAAACTCAGGGAGGGTGACTGCGTATCTGAGCAGGGCCGTGCTGCTTCTAATGGCCCTGGCTCTCTCCTGGGACACCCTGGACATGATCCAGAGATTGACATGCTGTGGGGAAAGGAGGCAGGTCAGGATAAATGGTCAGGTGGTGCTTTGCAAATGAGCCCCCCCCCAGGCCCAGGGGCCCGAGACGTTATGTGCAGGGGGGGAAATAGCTGAGTCATTGATCACAGAGCTTTAGAAGGAGATTCTTTCGCCCAGGACACAGCTTGTATCCTGCAGATCACAACTTGTCAGGGTCTCTCCAGATTGGGACAAGGTTCAGTGTTGGGGCTGGTCCCATCCTCCCAGAACTCCTGATTCCTGAACAGTTCACCAGAAAGGAGACTGAACTCTCGCCCTTCCCTGCTACTAAAATCCTTGGTGGCATGTAGGGAGTCACTGAGAGCACAATCTCCCAGGAATTTCAGAGCATATCAGAGAGAAGGGCTGATTCCCTGGGATCCTCCTGCTTCTCTAGGAAGGAGCGTGTGCCTCTTCTCTGAGAACCATCACCAGAATCTCATGGGGCGTGTCTGTTGGGGGTGGGCGGGAAGGGTGGGTTTTTAGACTTTCACTCCCCAAGACAGCCAGAGGCCCTGTGGTTGTGCTCAAGAGAACCAGGCAGAGCTCTAGCTTGAAGTCCCAGCTCCTTCCTCTGTCCCTTAAGAAAGCCCCCTGCAACACCACCCAGCCCCCACCAATTACCCCGGCGATCCCCCTGTCAATCCGATGTCTTTCTCCTCCCTCCAGCTGCCGTATGATGTGCCTACTCACCACAATCCTCTCCACCACAGCCGCCTTGCAGCAGCACGGCTCCAGCGTGTTCTGCCCTCTGTCCTGTGCAGCAAGACACGTGGGGTAGATGGCCTGCAGGAACATGAGCTGCTGCCCCTCATCCTGTACCCACCAGGACTGGGGTATAGCGAGAGAGAATCTGTTAGCTAGGGACCTTCCTGCCCCACCCACACCAGCTCCAGGGCTCAGGCCTCAATGGGGGATTGTGGGGACCTGCCTATTGTCCAAATCTCCCACCACTCTACACAAGCAGGATCAGGAACTGGGACAGTGCCTGTCGGGGGAAGAGACCTCAACTGTTGTGGGACAAACTCCCCCATCTTGGGGGTCCCACATCATGGATGTAAAAGGGCCCCATTAGGGGTGGTGGATCATCAGGGACAAGACCCTTGGTAGGGGGTGGGGATGCTGGGAAGGGACAGGACAATCTTGGTTCCAGCCCAGGTGGGGAACATTTGTATCTTTTCTCTGCGCTGGAGCTGCTCTCTGATGACCTTGAGAGCAGCTTCATCTGTGGACATGTCTAGCCATTCCTCCTCCTGTGAATCCCTGGGGGTCCCTGCACCAGGGAGAGAAGGTAACAGGGTGATTCCTGCTGCCACTTGGGGGAAGGACAGTGGCGTTGTGGAGAGAATGGGATTAAAGACACCCCTTCCAACCTCAGGCACCCAGGGCAAATCAGGCCCCACACCTCCCTCTCAGGGATGCCTTCAGCCTCCAACAGCTTCAGAAGCCCGTAGCAGAGAGCCCCCTCCCACCTCTACTGTCCAGGACTCCATGGGAGATGCCTACTCCCCCAGCCCAGGACCACCAAGGGACAAAGTGGCAGCAGCTCTTGATGCCCCCACTCCCAGTTCCCCTTGCTGCAGGGGCAGTTGTGTGACTGTTGCTGGTGTCAGTGGGGTTCATGTGGCTAAGGCCAGACATCTGGGCTGGGGACCCCCCACCTGCCATATCACTGGGAGAGTGTCTGGACTCAGGGTGTTCAGATCCCCGTCCTCATCCCTCCCTGAGCCCAGTGTGGCTCCTCACCTGCAACAAAGCAGCAGTGACCATTGGCGTCACTGCTGCTAGAGTCCCAGGCGCTGCTGCTTGAGTCCCATGCTGAGCTGCTGGTGCTGGCACAGGGATCTTCCACCTCCTGGCCTGAGGGGGCTGGAAGATCCTCAGTGACCAGGCAGGGCAATGCCTCCTGCTGGGAATGAGAGCTGGGCTCCTGGGGCCGCTGCTGCCCACACAACAAGCCCCAGAGCCTCCCTGCCCAGTGCCCCTCTTGGGCTGGGTCCTGTCTGCGAAACCGCATCCTGAGCCAGCTCCATCTGGGCCTGGTCAGGGCCTCTCCCAGCTCGGCGCCTGCGCCAGGAGCTGGTTTTGTTCATCAGAAGGCTAGGCACTTCCACCATCTGTCTTGGATGGGAGCTGCTTCCTGCCAGCAGGGACGGAGAGATTGCTCTGCTCCTTGGGAAGATGGCAGCTGCTTCCCTCAGGCTCTGGGGCCACCTGCAGAGCCCTCTTCCTGAACATCCTCAGGAGCCTGGCCATACTGGAATTGAGTGGGGAGCAGGTGTGAGACTAGAGTCACAGCAGCCTTTCACTCATGGGCCTTTTCGGTCCCTCCTCAGCCCTGATCCAACCAGAGCAGCCCCTTATCCCTACACAGGAGTGCAGGGAATGCAAGCTACACACACTGGCAGGAGTTCATTGCATGATCTGCTCCCAATGTTCCCCCTCCTAATCCCTGCTGCTGCTGCTGTAATATCCAGGAAGTCTCATCCTTTTAAAGCAATGGGGTTAGTCCCAAAGACCATCGGTAACTCTGGACAAGCAGCCCCCTCCTGTCATCCCAGGCCACACTCCCCCGCCCAGGCTAGAAAAGGAACAGAACCCAGGAGTCCAGACTTCTCCTGGGAAACCATTTCCCATGTCAAAGTCACAAAGACCCTAGGCACAGGAAAACCAGGGCCCTCCTCATTCCCCATTGATTTCCATGCTCAGCAGCTCACAGTGTCTGGCCCAGCTCAGAGACTCTCAGCCTGAAGAACAGTGTCCCACAAGGGAAGGTCTGGGAGCCCCATTGCTGGGACCTTTCCAAACACACTGGAGATGGCTCTGGAGAAGCCCCTGCCCAGTCTGAGAGTGAGGGGCTCTTGGGGGCTGTTTGCAAATGAAATTCCCCTTTGGAGATGTTCTCTCTCCCTCTTTCTGCCTCTCTCCAGACAGACAGGGGAAGCCACCGAGGGCGGCTGAGGTGATGCCACTCACTTGCTGTAGGTGGTGGTATGATGGATGGCGGATGTTCAGGGTCAGCAGATGTCCCTCGCCCTCCTCCTCACTCTCCAAGCCCAAGGCAGGCTGGAGAGGGTGGTAACCTGAGGAGTTACCCTGCCCAGCCAGCAGGCAGGGTGATGACTCTAGGGCGATCAACTGGCTGTGAAAACAAGAGTCTGTCTTATTGCCAGGTGATGGAGAAACTCAGCCTGCAACAGCAGGGTGCAGAACACTGCCCTAGTGTGAAGGTGACAGCGGCTCCAGGATCCTGACATCCCAGCACTTTACACACCTTCCTGGAGCCTCCCAACCCCCCTGGGCCTTAGCGATGGGACCCCAACCCTACTAATGGCAAACGGGCCTCAGCTACTGGCTCAGGGTCACACCGAGTGTCAGAGCCACGGATGGACCCCTTCGCTAACCACTGCTGCACACTCGCTCCCACAGCTGGCAATTGCAACCAGGCCCTAATGTCCGGTCCCCCTGGCTTTGAGAGGGAGTGTCACTCCTGGTTCCATTGCTGCCTATTGATCTTCGGGATTAGGCAAGTTGCTCCCCCTCTCTGTGGCTCTCTGGGACTCACATCTCCAAATGGGCTTTAAAAAAGAGAGAGGTTAAAGTTTGGCCCCAACTCTTTCTTGTTTTTCTACACTAGCCATTTTAGCAAAGTTTAGAAGTCTTGACATTCAACCCCTGGAAACATCCCTTTCTCCTTCACAGACAGCTTGATCCTCCCTCCTCACCCAGGCTCTCTGCTGCCTGGAGTTAGGGAATTGACCTTATTCCCATTGGACCTACCCAAGGTGTCACACAGCAAAGTGGTGACAGAGCCAGAAAGAGAAGCCAACAGTCCTGACTCCTGTTCTAACTAACAGACAACAACCCTGTAAGAGTCCAGTGCTGGGGCCCATCCTTCTGAGGCGCGGCGGGGAGCCAGGGCACCTCCCTACAGGCAGCAATCCGTCCAGGGCCTAGACCCCTTAGCAGGAGCTGAGCAAACAAATGGTCTCTAAACAAGGCAGAGTCCCAGCCCTTCAGCAGGGGCCGGGTAAACACAGAGTCTATAAGCCCGGCCCTGAAGCAGGGCAGAGCAGTAAGCAGTCAGGCTCAGCTCCTCCAGCAAGGGGCTGAGCAAACACAGTATATAAGCCCAGGCCCTTGGGCAGGGCGGGGCAGGAAGCAGTTCAGGCTCATCTCCTTCAGCAAGGGGGCTGAGCAGCAGTTCCACGAGGAAGTCTATAAAGCCCCAAGCCCTGGTTCAGGGCGGGGCAATAAACAGCCACAGAGCTCAGACCCTCAGGCAGGGGCTGAGCAGCAGTTCAAATAGTAAGTTTATAAATAAGGCCTCCTCAGGCCAGGGAGAGGGGGAGTCTGCCACCCTTAGGCGGGTGGCAGGGGAACGCAGCCCCTCCCACTCCACTGCGTTCCAGCCCGGGGCCCTAGCAGCGGCCAAGACTCGCTGCTGTCAGTGGGGATCCTGGCCACAACACACTGACATGGGTTCCGGCTCTTCGGGAGCCAAACCAGGGTCAGCTACCCCCGGGCCACTTCCGACCTCCCCCTCTCTGGGTATCTGTGTCTCGCCGGCGTCATCTGGTGGGTCCCAGACCATGGGCTTCTCAGGATACCGCTCGTAGGGAAGCTCAGGCCGCTCCTCTGGGTCCCGGGCGTATGGAAGCTCCGGCAACTCCTCTGGGACCCGGGTGTAGGGAAGCTCAGGCCGCTCCTCTGGGTCCCAGGCACGGGGCAGGCTCGGCCAGTGCTCCTCAGGGTAGCAAGCACGGGGCAGGCTGGGCCCAGCAGGAGCTCAAGCACCAGCGTCTGTCCTCTCCAGCAGCCTGCGCCTAACTGAGCGCTGGGGCTGGGCCTTTATACTTCCTGTCCCTCCCCTGGACTTCCAGGGGGCGGGGACAAGCGGCAGTGGCTCTGCCCACTCTGGCATCAGTTCTGGCTCATCCTTCTCAGGCACGGCGGGGAGCCAGGGTGCCTTCCTACAAACCCCCATGGAGGCAGGGATAGAGCCCAGGAAATAAGAGGTGAACATTTTCATGGAAACCGTTTTCTGTCAGAAAATCCATTCAGACTAAACCACTTTGTTTCTTGAAAGTAGGATGAAAATTCTTTGCAAACAAATATTTGTTTGCAAAACAAGCGCATCTCCTATTTGTCACAGTGCATTAAACTGTCTCGTCGTACACGAAGAGGAGACACTGTGATCTAGAAAGTTAGATGAGATGCGTCAGTCTGAGCTAAGTAGTTGCTGCTTTCAACAATTTCAAAAGAATAAAATACCAATAAAATAGAATATGATGTCATAATCTGATATGGCTCAATGTGATAGGACACCTCCTATTCTGCACTGCTACTAGTGACACTCTTCAACGAATCCCCATCATCCACCCATCGCGAGGTAGGTGGGAGAGGATTGTTATTCGTACTTGACAGAAGGAGAAACTAAGGCTGAGAAAGGAGCAGTGACTTGTCTTAGCTGATGCAGCCAGTCAGTAGCAGAGTTGCTCTCAAATGAGCTACAGACCAACAATTGTTCATAGGAATTAGTCAGCAAGTATTTTAGAAGAATTGGAATGTTACAGAGAATCATGAACTGCTCCCAAACAATGAATGGAGAGCAGCATCAACATTGGTCAAACATATAACTAGTTGTGACTTATTTGCTTGGTCATAAAAGAGAACAATAAAGACCAGAGTTTCCTCCCTGTCAATAGCTCCTTCTTAGCCAATCAAGGTTGAGACTTTGAGGGGTGGGAGGCAAAGGGTTCTCATCAAATAGCCCAAAGAATGGTGCAGGTCACCACCGATGGGATCACTATCGGAGCACTATTCCAGTCTCACCTCTCTGTGAAGGCCTCCCACAACCCCTTTCCCCGACCCCTGATGCACACACAGAGCTCCTGGTGGTGGGAGGAGAGCAGAGGAAAAGCACAAAGGAAGCAAGAAGAGAAAGGTAGGAGGGATAGAGGAAAAGGGAAAACAAAAAGGAGAAAGCCCAATGTCACCAGTGATTTGAAGGGACAAGTCCTATATTGGGAATACAATGCTGCCACCTCAATCTAGTGTTTTCCATTTCTAGAATTCAGCCGGCACCTGATGGATCAGACTGAACAGGTTCCAAACCTCTTGGAGGCTCTTACCTTCTATACAGGGATGTCTGTTTTCTAGCAAAATCAATAAGAGAAAAGGAGAAAACTCCGAAGGGGGTCCTCCTTGCGCTCATGTACGTGAAAGTGAATTCTCTTTCAGTCCTCTAGGAGAGACCTCGAGAAGGAGATGTGCTGGAGCAAAGCCACAGGGATGTCCAAGGTTGTCTCTGTCCTGCACCCCTGTCCTGCCTGGCTGATGTTAAGATCTCTCTGTGAGATCATCGCCTCCCCACCACCTTTGTCCAACAGGCTGAGGTCCTGCCAAAGGCCCTTGTGATGTCACGGCCACACCCACCCCTCCCCTGCAGTGCTGATGTCCTGCCTCTGTCCAGCCACTTTGGATGTTTGAGCTGCTTCCCCTGGATCACCCCACTCAGTGACTCTTCATTGTGGGGATGACACCGACTACACAGTAGAACACGAGAGGTTCTTCCCCAGGCCCCAATCAGGTTTTCATAAGCTAGTAGACTTTATGGCCAGAAGGAACCATTGGAGCATTTAATCTGATCCCCTGCATATCCTAAGGCCTCCTGTATGTCAGAAGAGCTGGGTTTTTCTTTTACTCAAACATTTTCCAGAAAGGCATCTAGTCTTTATTAGAAGATCTCAAGAGATGGGGAAGCCATCATTTCTCTTGGTAGTTTGTTCCAATGATGAATCACCCTCTTACAAATCTGGGTCTTATTGTCATTATACTTTTTCTGATTTCTGCTTCCATCCATCGGGTCTTGTCATGCCTGTCTCTGCTAGATAAAAGAGCCCTTGTATACTCAACATTTTCTCTCCATGAAGTCAAGCAACTCACCTCTCATTCTTCTTTTGTATATACTAAACAGATTGAGCTTTTTCAATTTCTCATTATAAGGTATCATCCCCATCACTCAATTATGAATCTTTCCTGTACCCTCTCCAATTTTTTAACATAATATTTAAAATGTGGACACAGCAACTGGATTCAACATTCCAATATCAGTCTCACCAATGCTGTATCACTTCCCTTTCCATACTCACTACTCTATCCATCCAAGAATGGCTTTAACCTTTTTTACCACAGTTTCGCATTGACAGATTATGTTGAGCAGCTCGTCCACTATGCTCCCAAAATCCTTTTCAGGGTCACTGCTTTCCAGCAGACTGTCCCCCATTCTGTAGGGTGCCACCTGACTCCTTTGTTACTGGAAGCATGGGTTTGCACATGGCTTTATTAAAACCCAATTATTCGGTAAGTATTTTAGAAGAACTAGCTCATTAGAGAGAGAATCGTGAATTGCTCAAAGACAAAGAATGGAGAAAAGCAGCAAGAGCAATCAAACACATGTTTGGTATGACTTATTTCCTTGGTCTTAAAAGGGATTAACAAGGACCTGAGTCTCCTCCCTCACAATAGCCCCATGCTCGCCCAATCAGCACTGAGACTCTGAGAATCAGAAAGCTAAGAGTTCTCACCAGATGTCCCAGGTCACCACTGGAGGGAGTTACTCTTAGAGCACTATTCCAGCCACATGTCTTTGGGAGGGCCTCCTGCAGTGAGAGTTGGAGTGCAACCTCCCGCCCCCCGCCCCTGACTCCACATGCATAGACAGGTCCTGATGGTGAAAGGAGAGGAAGGGAAAAAGACAAAGATGCAAGAGAAGAAGAGAAAGGAAGGAAAGACAGGAAAAGGGAAAACAAAAAGGAGAAACCCCAATATCCCCAGTGATTCTGAGGGACAAGTCCTAGGTCAGAAATAAAATGCTGCTCCCACAATCTAGTGTTTTCCTTTCCTAGAATTCAGCCAGCACCTTGTGGATCAGACTGAACAGGTTCCAAACCTCTCGGAGGCTCTTACCTTCTATACAGGGATGTCTGTTTTCTAGCAAAATCAATAAACGAAAAGGAGAAAACTCTAAAGAGGGTCCTCCTTGTGCTCACTTATGTGAAAGTGAATTCTCTCTTAGTCCTAAAGGAGAGACCTTGAGAAGGAGATGTGCTGAAGCAAAGCCACAGGGATCTCCAAGGTTGCCCCTGTCCTGCACCCCTGTCCTGCCTGGCTGATGTCAAGATCTCTCTGTGAGATCATCGCCTCTCCACCACCTTTGTTCAATAGGCTGAGGTCCTGCCAAAGGCCCTTGTGATGTCACTGCCGCACCCACCCTTCCCCTGCAGTGCTGATGTCCTGCCCCTGTCCAGCCACATTGGATGTTTGAGCTGCTTCCCCTGGATCATCCCACTCAATGACTTTTCATTGTGAGGATGACAACGACTACACAGTAGAACACGAGACACTCTTCCCCATGCTACGCTCAGTTGCTCATAAGTTAGGAGAATTTATGGACAGAAGAGACAATTAGAGCATGTAATCTGACACCCTGCATATCACATGCTTTTTGTATAGCATAGTAGCTGGTTTTTCACTAAACACGTTCCAGAAAGGCACCTAGTCTTCATTAGAAGGCATCAAGAAATGGACAATTCCCACCACTTCCCTTTCTAGTTTGTTCCTTTGGGGATTCATCCTCACTGTTGAATATTTATGTCCTATTTCTAATATGAATTGGTCTCTTTTGAGTTTCCAGCCACTGGGTCTTGTTATCCTTTTCTCTGCTAGATTAATAAGACCTTTAATACCCAATATTTTCTCTCCATGAAGTCACCTCAACACTTCAATGACATCACCTCCCGATCTTTTTTATCATCTAAACAGGCGGAGCTCTTTCAATAGCTCACTAACAGGCATTTTTCTCCAGCCCTCAAAACCTTTCATTGCTTTTTGCTGCCCCATCTCCAGTATTTCAAAATCTTTTTCAGAGGTGGATGCCAAAACTGGATGCAGTATTCCAGGATCAGTCTTACTGATCGTGTGTCACCTCCCTATGCTACTCACTGCTCTTTTCCTACATCTAATGATGGCATTAGCCCTGTTCACCAAGCATCACACTGGGTGCTCATGTTGAATGGCTTGCCCAGCATGGCCTCCAAATCCTCTTCAGTTAGTGCTTTCCTGGATACACTTCCCCATTCTGTAGGTGTAGCCTGCATGTTTGTTGCTAGATATAGGACCTTTCATTTGGTTCTTTTCAAACTTGTTTTCTTTCAGTGGGGCCAGCTTATCAAGGGATCCGATTGCTCTGTGTCACTGGCCTGTCCTCAGCATTAATTACCACTCTGCTAGTATTTTATCACCTGCCGATGTTAGCGGCAGTGATTTTATATTGTGTTGCAGTTCATTGATATTTATTTTCAAGAATTAGTCCTTGAGAGCCTCTTCATACCCCTAGTGCCCAGAACCTGCTCCGCACAGCCCAGCGAGAAAAGGCTGTCCAGCCCAGCTGTTCCATAGCGACTAAGCACAGAACAAACTTAGGAACTTGTGTTATCCATAAGTTCTGAACAAGAGGTGGGGGTCATCAGCTTACAAAGATACTCTAGACCGGTAGCATAGACAGGCCTCAAATGTACCTAAGTTTCCCACCTTGCAAAATAGGAGAGATAAAAAACAACCTTGATTCGCTTTATTTTACAGTTGTGCATACTGAGGCACACAGAAGCAAAGAGATTTGCTCATGGTCAAAAAGCCAGGAACAGAAAATGGCAGATCTGCTGATAGTCAGTCCTGGGCCCTAGCTGTGTTTATCCTGGCCTCTCTGCTTCAGCTCCAATAACAGCCCGAATAGAGGTTTTCTTCTTCTCCATGTTCTTTAACTTCACAGCTGGCTCAAATGCACGTAGATGGCTTTCCAGAAGATGTGCTCTGGACTCAGTCACATGTCACAGGTTTTCTGGAGGAAGCACTCGGTGACGTTCTAGGGCCTGTGTTATACAGAAGATGGACATAATGGTCCTTTCAGACCTTAAACTTTTTCTTTTGCTAGGAGGATAATACTGGACATTTTCTCACATTCACTTTCCTTTGGAATAATTTAAATCCAGTCCAAAGAGTTTCCTCTTCCATTGTGTTTTCAGTACCTTTCATAGAAACAGTTACTGTTAGCCCACAGGTTTCCAGTTTCAGGCTGTCTCAGGGTGAGATGGCCATTAAAGGGGTTGCAGCTCAGCTGAATCTATCTCCAGGTGAAGGGAATAAGTGCAGGGCTCACATGAGAAGGAGCAGCATGTAACTAGGATCCAGGCCTGTTGGGTGATATAAGGACAGCCTGTGCTCAGCCAGGAGAGAGACCCCCAATGGGAGCAGACCTGGGAAGGGCTTAGATAGTCCTTTAGAGGCAGTTTAGGTTCACAGTAGGGAATGGAACAGCCAAGCTGCTAGGAATGGAAGCTGAGCCTCGTGGCCCCGTGCAGTCCGTGGGGGGTGCCCCTTCCAGTGTGACAGCCCTTCTCAGGGGTCCACTCTCTCTCGGGGTCAGGCCTCTCCACCTCCTGGAGCCACACCTCTCTGAACTTTAGCACACTTTTTTCTCGGTTTCGGCCCCCTCAGGCAGTCCACTCGCTCTGGACCCCCTGGGCCTCCACCCCAGAAGGGGTTGATGCAACCCTGTTCTCTAGACTGGAATGACTCCCAGCCAGCGTAAAACAGGAGGGTTTATTCAGGGTTGAACACAGCACAGAAAACTCCAGGGCCTCAAGCCTGGCCTCCCTCAGCACAGCACATCCCAGTCCCCCTGCATCCTGGCGGGCTCTGCCTGCTCCCCCTCTCCAGTCCAGAGCCCCTTTACTTCCCAGCTGGCCATCCGATATCCCCGGCCCCAAGCCCTGCCTCTGTCCATTGTCTTCTCTCCAGGTAAACAGAGTTGTAAACAGGGTGCCTGGGCCTTGCAGCCCATTGTCCTCCCACTGGCCAGAACCAGCTGAGACTCCTGAGCTGCGTCTCCAGGTCACCAGGTCACCAGTCGCTGGGGTATCCATCCTCCAGGCCATTGGCTGGGGTCCCAAGTTCCCTCTCCGGTCCTCTGTAATGACAAACTCCCTCTCCCCTCACCTTGTTAAACCAGTAATACCAGGGGACACTGAGTCCCACTCCCTCTGCATGCAACCCACTGGAAAACATGGAAAAACCAAGAAAACCCCTCACTTCGTCACAGGAGGCATTTCCCCCTCACACCTATTAGCCACTTGTTGGGTGTTGTTTCCTTGGCTTTTATTTCTAGATGACCCCGGAAGGGGAGAGATTGGAAGTGACTGGGCTGGAGGGCCAAGTCAGGATAGGAGGCAGCTGCCACCCCAAGAAGGAGAGAGCTGTTTGAAAAGTTAGCCTTTTCAATGCACCAAATGTAAATATGGCTGGTTGGAGCTGTCCTCTATTGGTCCTTGCTGAATACAATCAAGTAACGCTCGTTGGCCCCAGAGCAACTAACATGCAGACCAGTGATCAGTTCATCTTTACCCACCACAATGAGACCCACAATAGAGTCTTAGAAAAGTACCTGTAATTTTTTTTAAATCTCCAAGGATGATTTACTAATGGCTACTTGAGACCTCACCCATCTGTCTCCAAATAGGAACTCCCTCTTGCTAACCCAATTGCCTTCCCACAAGTCATAATCAGGTGCTAAAGGAGAAACTGAACCTTCTCTGGTTTGGATTCAGTGAACTGTACCAGCTCCCCACTGATTCCCTGCTAGGCCGTGTTAGTTAGCAGGTTGAGCCCTGTTCATTTGAGGTCCTGGGGTTCTCTATAACCAAGAACTTTAAACAGGTAATGATGTGTCTAATGTCAAGTGCCTCTGAGCCCACCACTGCTATCATCTCTCCCCTTCCTATTCAGGTTGTAACCAGTGATACTAACATTCCAGTAATAAACATCGTCCCACCAGGTTTCCCTGTTCTATCCACTTTCCCCTCCACAATGAGAATTTCCAGCTTCTCTTCCTTCTTGCCTAGACTCTCATGCTAAAAGCAGTGTTACTTCCCTTCACGCTTCCAGTGGGTATCTTGCAGGGCATGTACACTGCAGCACAGCATTCCCCTGAGCACACACTTGTGTTACGGCAGGAGGGTTATGGGCAGTCAGACGTGACTTTCAGCCAGCCAGTAAAACAGAAGGTTTATTAGATGACAGGAACATGGTCTAAAACAGTTTGTTGGTACAGAGAATAGGATTAGGACCCCTCAGTCAGGTCCATCTTGGGGGGCAGGGAGGCCAGACCACATCTGCACCTCCCTCCATTTCCCCACCCAGCTCCAAACTGAAACTCTCCAGCCGACCTCTGGCCTTTGTCTCTTTCTCGCCCAGGCCAGAAGGTCACCTGATCTCTTTGTTCTCACCTTGCAGGGGAGGGGCCCAGGCCATCATTTTCCAGGAGACAGGGAGTTGGCCAGTCTCTGTGCAGAAGGCATCACACTGGCCCTCTCTCATATTTCAAACTTCTAAGTAATAGCCAGGCAAGGCAGGTTTCTCAACTTGTGAATGTTCCTTTGCTAGAGGGGGGTTTATCCCTGTTTTACTGTAACTTTGAACCTAAGGCTAGAGGGGGTTCCTCTGGGCTCTTTGAATCTGATTACCCTGTAAAGTTATTTTCCATCCTGCTTTTACAGAGATGATTTTTACCTTTTCTTTTAAATAAAATCCTTCTTTTAAAAACCTGATTTTTCCATTGTCCAAAGATCCAGGGGTTTGGGTCTTTGATCACTTTGTAACCAATTGATTAGGATATTATTCTCAAACCTCCCTAGGAAACGGAGTGTAAGGGCTTGAGAAGATAGTTTGAGGGAAGAGGAACTCCAAGTGGTCCTTTCCCCATTTCTTGTTAAATCACTTGGTGGTGACAAAGTACCAGGTTTTAACCTAAGCTGGTAGGAATAAGCTTAGGGGGCTTTCATGTGGGTCCCCACATCTGTACCCTAGAGTTCAGAGTGTGGAAGGAACCTTGATACCATCTGTTGAAAAGTAATATCCTATTGGATTGTCTGTGCTATCGTTGTATGGAATGTTATGAAATGTTGCTCTATGTGTCTTTGAAATGTCGGAGAAAAACATAGTTCTCACTCTCTGGTTGGGTGCAGCAATGTCAGATACTTTATTTCTCAAGCAACTGCATAGAGGGAGAGAGTGCACTAGGACACAGGGTTTCCCCCTCCTAGGCAGGTCTCTCTACAGGTAAACAGTTACAGCAAGCATTTATACCTTTTATTACATACAATAATAAGCAACAGCTGCATTTTGTTTATACATAGGTCATCTTGATATATTATTTTTCTCACTTCTATTTAGACTGCAGTCTACATTCCATATCTAACACAAGGTCACACAGTTCTTTCCCGTTCACCTCACACAATCCTCGCTTCTACAAATCTCGCGTTATTAGGGTTACAGCTAGCCTGACTCTTGCTAACAGAGACTGTCATGCATTGAAATCCCCTTCAAATCCCTGTCAGTTCTTGCTCTGCTTCCACAGAAATATGTTGTGAGGTTGGGAAAAGCCACAACCAGACTTTCAGGTACAACAAAGGAGGAGCCTTCAATAGCCAAACAGCTTTTATGGCTCATCAACACACAGTCCACTATCTCAGAGGCTTCTCAGAGAAGGCATGTACGCCATGGGGGAGGACTAACCCACATACAGCAAAGATCTTTCTAGCAAGCTGGAAGAAAGCATAAAAGAGAGACAGTGACATCCTCCCTTGGCCTCTCTCCCCTTTGATCTCAACACCTGGCAGCATGGCTGAAAGACAAGGCTTTGAACTGGGGAAGGGTGGTCCCAGACTGGAAGGTAGTCCCAGCCTGTGTACTGAGGAACTGTAACCTGCTTTTACCATCTCTCAGGGTGAGAAAAGCTGTTTGATTCAACTCTTGCTTAGACTAAAAGTTTAGGATTTTGAATGCGTGTTTACTTTTTATTTTCTTAAGGTAACTATCTCTGACCTTCAGGCTTATCACTTACAATCAATCTTTCTCTAGTTAACAAACTTATTTTAATGTTTTATCCTGACCAGTAAGTTTGTCTAAAGTGCTTGGGAAACTGCTCAGGTTACAAAGGCTGGTGCATGTCCACTTTCCTTTGACAAAGTGGCAAACTAGGCAATGAACTTACAGTGACCAGGCTTCTGACCAGTGCAAGACGGTACAGTTCTGGTGTGCAAGACTGTGGACCTGGGGGGAATTGATTGGAGCTTCCCTATTGATGGTTCATAAGTGGCAGGGAGATCATTCATGTAACACTGGGTATGTCCCTGCCTGTGCATGGCTGTGTAAGTGCAATGCCTGCAAGAGGCTTGGAACATCACATCAGCATCACAGTGTGAAAGGCAGCCCCAGTTGGTAGGTTTGGAGAGCTCAGGGGTCCCACAGTCCAGGTTGCACCCTAGGGACCCTGTCACATAAGGTAATGGTTTGCCATTGTCTTCTAGGATTCTCCATTAATATGAAGTTGGCCTCAGTCAGTCCTTTTCCAATGACCCATTCAGTATCAAGACAGCTAGACGACATTCACATTTATGTCTCTTAGCCTGTTGAGAGCAAACAGTCCTTTTTCACCTACTGGGTAACCACGCAGCATATACGGGAAATTGAGGCACACATCGGATTCATAAAAATATTACAGAAAATTCCCACTTTGTCACAGGAGGCTCCTGGCCTAGTGTGCTGGCTTTTTTGGAGCCCCTTCTTAGGTGTCTGTCTCTCTCCCTATGCATTGTACAAGGAGCCCAGGCACCTAACACAGGCTTTGTGGATCACAAGGCTGGTCCAGTGATTTTCCAAGTGCCTAAAAATTAGCCATTGCAACATCTAAGTCCCTCTGTGGATCTGGACCACAGTCCCCAGTTCTCTGGAGAACTGGCCGTGTTGGATACTAGAAGGTAAAGGCTGGAGGGGGGCTTCTGCAGGCTAATGTAATTCAGAAAGTACTGTTTCTACACCAACGGAAAAATCCCTGTTGCTGCAGGTTGTATCTACATAACGGGGTTGTGCCAGCACAGACTGTAATTTAGACACAGTCTGAGGGAGAGCAATGTACAGTGCTCACATGCACCATGGTTCCCTGTACAGCGTCCTCACCAAGAGAAGATAGAGCAACTGGCTGGAGCCGAGGAGAGTCCAAGCTGTACGAACTGGCTGATATGAGGATGGGGCATGTCTCTTTGTCCCTGATGACTATTCCCAACTCAGCCCACAGCAGGAGGCAGCTGGCAGAAGAGAAATACCCGGTTGCTGTTAGGGCAGCACTTTTATGGTAACAGGGACGTGAAATTAAACCTGTTATTCCTGGTTCACACGAGAGTGAGCAGGAGAATAAAGCCAAGTGAACTTTATGCAGCTGCCAACTGGCCTATGGCATCTCATAAATCTGCAGCAGCTGCTCCAGAGCAGGCTTGGGGGGACACATCCTGACAGGGTTGGGCTGCTGTGGCTGGGGGTTGTTCTTCACAGGCCCAGGGGTGGGTGGTGCCTTTGGGCAGAGATAACACAGAGCTGCTCAGGAAGCCCACGGGGCCTGACAGCTCTCAGGGACAGACAGAGCCTGGGGAAACACTGAGTCCAGAGACGGACAGTAAGGACTGATCAGCCCCACTCTAACCATCTCTTCATTCAGGCTCAGGGCCTGCACAGAGCCCCACTCGTTTGTGCAGGAGCTGGTGTGGGCAGAGCCCAGGGCTGCCTCAGGAGCGTTTTCCAGCCACCGCGGAAAGTCCCTCACCCCCTGAGGGAGTTTTAATGACCAACTCTTGAGTTTCTGTGAAAGCTCTGGGTGGCTCAGGATTGGTGCTGAAGGCAACTGCTGGGGGAGGGTGCAGGGTCCGATCACTGCTGTGCTAGTCAGGGCAGCAGCAGTCCTGAGAGGGGGACCCAGCCACCCAGAGCAGGGATTGAGGGGAGGGCTGGACTGTGTCCACGGAGTCGCTGAGGCTAAGCCAATGGGCTGGGTTCTGATAAATCCCGTGATCCCCTCCCCCAGCCCCAGTGGCCTCCAGAACATGGAACAGAAGCAGGAGGGGGAGCAAATAGCCCAGATGGGGCCATGTCCCTTATGCTCAATTCAGAGAGACACTCCCAACCAGAGACCCCCTGCAACATCCCACTCTGCCCAGCACCCTGCCCCGGTTCCCTAAGTGGCCCCCTGAAGGATTGAGCTCACAACCCTGGGTTTAGTAGGCCACTGCTCAAACCACTGAGCTATCCCCCCCATCATCCATCACCATGTGCCCCTGACCCCTCTGTCCAGTGCCCCCTGCCCCTCACCCCTCTGAACAGTGCCCCCTGCTCCCTCTGCACAGCGCCCCCGGCTACTGCCCCCTCCATCCAGCAGCCATTAGTCATGGCAAGACCCAACCACCACAGACCAATGAGATGAGTCCCATGGGAGCCTCCCCTCACTCTCCCATGGACAAGCACACATGCCCATGTACACACACACACACACACACACATACACACACTCCACCATAAAAAAATCAAACTTTGGTATTTGCACGAATTCCTTGTCAGTTTCCATATAAGGGACATGTCTGCATGTGGTCTCACAGCTGTTCACGTGTTTGTCTTATCTTCTGTTCTGGTTGCCTAAATATGGTTCATGCCCCCCACAGTGAACGTAGTTTCATTCAAATTAATCATTTACTTTTAAACATATTATTTGTGTTGCTCTTATAACATTTCTATGTTTCTATTGTGACTGTCATTTAGTATCTTTAATGCTGAAGTTTTGCTTTTTTGTAATAGCGCAAGTTTATTCCTTGCGACCCTGTGATTTCAATGCTGACTGATTTCCTGGGTTGCCCATCTTGTGGTCCAGGGGAAGTAATTTGTGACAGAAGGGGATCTCCATCACACCGTGCTACCTGCACCTGTTCCCGGGGTAGCACTCTGAAATGGGTGGATGGCAGCCCCTCCTGTCACAATTTCCTACACCTGTGAAATCTCCATTTTAAAGTTGGACACAAATGAAAGTAAGTAAAGGTCTAAGGCCTGGGGCAGCCCCAGGGCCACCAGGGGAGCTGTAGATGAGGGAGGTCAGGCAGGAGCCCTGACCTCCTGCCCTGAGCCTGGGAGACCAGCAGCAGGAACAGCAAACCCCAAACCACACACAACTAATGGAGAGTTAGAGTCACACACTATGGGGCAGGGACAGGAAAACACACAGGATTCTGGTGTAAATCAGGGATCACCAATTAGAGTCACTGTGACCCCTAAATACTTTTCAGAGTCACTGCTTTCCAAGATACAGCACCGCCCCCTGCCCCATTCTGTTGGTATGGTCCACATCGCTTGTTCCTAAATGCGGAACTTTCTACTTGTCTCTATTAATAAACATTTTGTTGGAGGTGGGGGGGCAGGGATTGCACTTCTAGAAGAATCTGAGCCCCCTTTCCCTGCCCCCTGTACTTATGCCAGGATGTCCCTCTGGGGTTGTCTGAGTCATTCTCAGTGTTTCTTATGCATTTGTTAGCATCTGGGAGGCCCAAACCCTCTGTTGTCCAGAAGGCCTTCTCTCTGCCTCCCATATAGTTACCGAGATGTGGGGAGTCCTGCCCTTGTAGGTGTTATCAATCCATCCCCTCTCCCTGCTACATCTCAAGTCAAGAGTTGGTGGGGCCAACCCTTTCTGGGGTGTCTGAGCCTCTCTCCAGTCCCCTCATGTGAACTAGGATGTGAGGAGTCTTGTCCCTCTACAACAGGGGTCAGCAACCTTTCAGAAGTGGTATGCCAAGTCTTCATTTATTCACTCTAATTTAAGGTTTCATGTACCGGTCATACATTTTAACGCTTTTAGAAGGTCTCTTTCAATAAGTCTATAATATATAACTCAACTATTGTTCTATGTAAAGTAAATAAGATTTTTAAAATGTTTAAGAAACTTCATTTAAAATTAAATTAGAATGCAGAGCTCCCCAGACCGATGGCCAGGACCCAGGCAGTGTGAGTGCCACTGAAAATCAGCTCGCGTGCCGCCTTCAGCACACGTGCCATAGGTTGTCTACCCCTGCTCTACAGAGATCAGAGCTCCTCTCTCTGCCCCCAGGTAAGCCAGCAGCTGGCTGGGAGCTAAGAACAGACATTCTGGGAGTGTGCACCAAGATCACACTGCTGTGGCCTGATCTACACTAGAAATGTGCAGGGTTGGAATGAGTTCTCCCTGACATCTTGTGGTGAACTAGGGGAAAGACTTTAGGGACAGACCGTGTTTTATATATACCTACTATGCCTAGGTGCATAGCAGAGGGAACTGCTCTGCCAAAATGATCATTTTGGGCTGGTGTTGGGTTACACAACACTCCAGTGTTGAATGCAGGGAAATGGAATGTCATTAGCCTTATTTCATTAGCAAAGGGCAGCAGAACTGTGCTTAGCCTGCCCTGACTGAGTCACCCTCAACTGAACCTCACTTGCTAAGTAGAGATGCCAAATCCTCGTGAAAAGGAGATGGGGTGGGTACAGGTGTTCCTAAGGGTATGGCTACACTTGCAAATGTAGAGCGCTTTGAATTAAACCAGCCCTCGGAGAACGCAGTAGGGAAAGTGCCACAGGGATTCTGTCCACACTGACAGCTGCAAGCGCACTGGTGTGACCACATTTGCAGCAGTTGCAGTGGTATTGGGAGCAGTGCATTATGGGCAGCTATCCCACAGAGCACCTCTTCCCATACTGCCGCTGTGGCTTGTGGAAAGGGGGCAGGTGGCGTGGGTGCATTCTGGGTCCTGTCTCAACACCCTGTGATGCATCAGTTTGCATCCCAGCATTTCCTGTGCTTCCATCTGCATTTGGCACCATCTTTCAATGGTTTTTGTACTGCACGCTCTGTCTTCCCTTTCAGTCTGCGGGAATGGAGCCCGAACTGCTGAGGAATATGCTGATGAGTCTCGCCAGCACGTCACGTTTGGCAGTCAAGTTACTCCTTAAGATCCAAACTGACGGTGAGGACTCTGATGATATTGACTCAAGTAATGCATATGACACAAGATTGTTTGTGGCATTCACAGACATGCTCACCACTGTGGAACGCTGCTTTTGGGCTCAGGAAACAAGCACTGAGTGGTGGGATCAAATCGTCATGCATTCTTCCAGATTGCAATAGTCACCCGCTTCTCCACTGTCAGGGAAGCTCTCAATCTCATGTCCTTGCACCACAGGGTCGGGGTGAGCTCATCACACAGTCCCATGAAAGTTCTGCTGCCACTGTTCGTCATCCCAGACTTGCATGTCGATGTGACCCAAATGATAACTCTAGCCTGTGTTCTTGCACATAAGTTGTTAAAACCTGGGAATTGCGGAGAACAGATTTAATCAGGCTCTATTCAGTACCACAGAAGCAATACCAGTATTTACTGACAGCTACAGATGATTTTTCAAAAGAGGTAGAAGAATTTACACTTAGAACGATGACAGCACATGAGGTGGAGAAGACGACATGTAAAATTATATATCAACATAGCTGTGCAGAGCAGATACTAGCAGATCTAGGTTCTCAATTGAATAATGAGGTAACAGTTTGCATTTGGTGTTATTTTCACCGTATGGTCAATTACACAATCAAGGCAGTATGACAGGGGGCTGTCAGCAGCTACAAACAGAGCCCTTTGGAAGCCAGCACCCTGGTCACTGAGCACACCCAGGGCACCGGGTACAGTTACAGTAGGAGGGACTGAGTAGTTTGGGTTTGGAAGGGCAGAAGGGATCACTTGCACCTGTAGGGAGCCTGGGAGGTCAGTAGCTCAGTGCTGAGAAGAAAGCAGCAGCATAAAAGTCTGAATCGGAGCAGGAAGGGGGCTCCTTGTAACTGTTGCTATGTTGTGATGCACCATAAAAAGTAATAAAGACACATGGTGGCAGTTCCCTGACAGACTGCCTGCTGCTTAATTCAGAAAGAGGTCTGTCAGCCAGGGGTTACAGGAACTGACTGGGGGAACCCATTCATAGTTAGAAATTCAAAAATGAACATTGCCTGCAGTCTCTTCATGACACTTCATGCTGTCAGTTGTGAGTGACAACACTTTTTGATGTTTTGTCAGATAGTAAAAAGCATGTTGTATGTTAACCTATTTGCCAATATATTTTCCCATGTAATAACACAATAAGATTGGATAAGAAACCACAGTAATTACACATAATTCAGTGAGCAACAGGGAAAGGAACGCAGAGATTTCTGAAGGAAATTTTAGGGGAAAATTATCTATTTTTAGATTACAGTTTCCCTGTGCTAAAAACTAGGAAAAACACATAGCTTCAGCAGCCCATGCCACCTAGACACCAGCAGACAGGTTAACAACGCAAATGAATCCATCACAAGATAATTTTAGGGTATTTATTTTCAAATAATCAAGGTAAGTTTAGGGCACAGTGCCATGAATGGCATATTGTGAAAAAACCTTCAGAACTGAATTATTATATTGAAAATGTTCCAAATGCATCAGGTTTAAAACAGAAAGGAGTCCTAGCAATGCCACGTGATGTGCCTCCCCTCATACTCTGCTCAGCTAGCTCTTCGAGAAATTAGGTACAATCGCTAATTTCAAGGAATTAGACCAATCAGTCACTATTTTTACAGAGCATTCCAGAAGGTGGTGGACAGAGAACCCAGAGGAATTGTGATGAATTTCCTGGAGTAACTTTCTTTCTTTGGCACCTTAGAGACTAACAAATATTTTCTAAATTAGAATAATCTTTTTTCTTTCATATTTTACATTGAGATTTCACAGGCATAGAAAATTCTAACAGGAGTGAATGACCCCATCCACACCCACCTGCTACCCCTGGGGCAGGGGACGGGGAAAGGTGAGGGTTGGGGGTTCCCAGGTGTCCGGTTTTCGACTGGAATCTCCAGCTGAAAAGGGAAACTGGCAGTGTCTGGTCAGCACAGAAAATCCAGTTGCTGCAGTAACTGGCCCCCACCATTGGGGGCAGGAAGAGCAGCAGCGCTGGGAGGGGCCAGTCTGTGCCGTGGGGTCACTGTCAAGGACAGAGATTCCCTCGAGCTTGAGCTGGGACCAAGGGGCACAGAGAAGCAAGGGAAGGGGCTGGCACCAGGGGGCAGAGGGATGTGAGGGAATGGGGGAGCTCCAATGGGGCAGGGGAAATCAAGGGGAGGGTGAGCTGCCAGGGAGTGAGATGATGAGGAGTGGGGGAGGTGGAACCATGGTTGGGGGAGCGAATGGGCAGGCACTGGTGACAGAGGGGCAGAATGGGGGGTGAAGGAGAAGGTGAGCAGAAGGGGGGCAGAGGGGGTGTGGAGAAGGGTGGGCTCTAAGGGGCAAAGGGATGTGAAGGGAGATGTGGGCACCAGGGGGGCAGAGGGACGATGAAGGGAGGGGTGGAACCCAGAGGTTAGGAGAGGGAGAGGTGAGGGGTGGGGAAGTGCTGAGGGGTGGGGAAGGGCTGAGACCAGGGGTCCCAAAGGGGGATGAAGGAAGGGACTTGCACCAGACAGGCAGAGGGGGCAAAGGAAATGGCAGGCACCAGGGAGGCAGATGGGGCAAGGGTAGAGCTGGGACTTGGGGCAGAGGAGGAGCTGGCACCAGGAGACTGGAAGGGTGGTGAGGAGTGCAGGTGTCATGGAGCCAGAGGGCCAGGGGAGGGGCAGGGGTGAGAAATAAAGAGAAGGTGGCATGGGTGATGGTGGCAGAGGGACGAGCGGAGAGCAGAGTCAGTGGGGCAGAGGATGGTGAGGGAGGTGGGCACCAGGGAGGAAGGGGACAAGGGGAGTGTCAGGTGTTGGGAGGCAGGGTGAGTGAGGGAAGAGGCAGGCAGCAGAAGGATGCGGGGGGGAGGGAAAGGGCAGGTGCCAGGGTGATTGAGGGGGCTGAGCAGAAGGGCAGACACAGGGAGTGCAGGGAGGGGAGGGGTGGGAACCAGGGGGCGGAGAGGGGTGAGCAGAAAGGTAGGGCAGGTGGGTCGAGAGAGGTGTTAGGAGAGGGGATTGGGGAGAGGTGGGTGCCAGGGGGTTAGAGTGGGGCTAGAGGAGGGGTGGGCACAGGGTGGTGAGGGAAGGGGTGGGTGCCAGGGGTCAGAGAGGGAGAGGGGCAGGTGTCAGAAGGACTGAGGGGAGTAAGAAGGGTGAAAGCCAGGACAGCAGAGGAGGGTGAGGGATGGGGTGGCAATCAGATGGTAGGGGGGGTGATGGTAGTGGTAGGCACCAGGGAAGCAGATTGGGGTGAGGGGAGGAGTAGGAGACATGGCAGCAGAGGAGGGAAAGGGGAGAGGTGGATGCCAGGACATAGTGGGGGTTTGAAGTGATGGGAGGGCTCCAGGCTGCAGAACATGTTTGGGGGAGAGAGGCAGATGCCAGGATGGCAGGGGGAGAAGGGATGGGGAGTTCCAGCGGGGCAGAGTTGAGTGGAGGGCAGGGGCACATGCCAGGGAGGCAAAGTGGGAGTAGAGGGGCAAGGGCCCAAGGGAGTAGAAAGGGAGTGAGAAGAAAGGGAGGAATGTAGGTGAGAGGTCAGAATAGACACAGGGTCCAGGGTCCCTCACAGGGGTGAAGGAAGGGTAAGGGAGGGGTGGGAGCCAGAGAGGGGTGAAGGAGAGGAAGGCCCCAGGGAATCTCTGCTTTTTTCGGGCCATGTGTGACTGGTGTGTTGCTAACAGCAGATCGGTGCTGTCCCCACACACACTGGGGTTGCAGCCCTGCCCCAGGGGGAGCAGCTGGGACTCTCCATGCTGGCGGGCTCCACAGGCCCCACCTTCCAGCCACAAAAACCCCACAGCCATCCCCTCCCCTTGCCAGGCTGAGCTCCACTCCCACGGGGGCAGTTGTCTGGACTGGGCTCACTTGGGGGGCATTACAATGGAAGATTCTGGGGGGAGGGGTGTATAAACACATACTAATGAGCTGTTGCTAATGACGCCAGGGCAGTGGGGAGGGGAGGGGGCATTTCCCCACTTACTGCCCCCTCCATCTGGGAGAAGTTGCACTGGGGACCAGTCCCAGTTCACACCTGCACAGTGCATCTGCACTAGGGGTTTGCACCAGTGCAGCTACATCAGTGCAAGGAAACCCCGTCAGACATGGCCTGAGACACTGCTGTGCCAGGGGCCTGACCCACTGGGCTGCAGAGTCATTCTCACTCCCATGCTCTGGCCCAGTGCCCATGGCAGTGTTTAGACACAAGGGAACATCATCAGACACCTGAGGCCCAGTGGTTCAAGCCCTCATGGCATCATACAGGGGGATTGAACCTGGGGCTCCCAGCTGAGGGCCCAGCCACTGCCCTAAAGGCTAGAAGGGAAGCGGCAGCACCTTTTTCTCTTAATTGAAACTAGTCAGCAAACTTGACACGGATTCACGAATAGTTTCTCTTGACCCAAAATATAATTTTGCAGCAAATAAACTATTTGTCCAAAACATTTCACCCAGATCCACTGCAAACCTGTCTGAGCAACTTAGGAGCCCCAATCCCAGTGACTTGCAATGAGAGACTGTCAACATCCCCAGAAATGCACAGCTACGGACAGGCCAGGTTCCGGACTTCAGCTATGAAACACTCCAGAGCTGCTGTTTAATTTGCCCTTGTCAGACAAATGCCCCCTGGGCCATTGACCTCACCCCCACAAATCAGGCTGAAAATGAAGACTCAGCTCCAGCCTGAACTCTCTGCCCAGAGCTATTTGCCCCATGGATGCTAAAAGTGGCACAGACCTTTTGCAGCTGCACCTGGGCATCTCCCAGAGTGGATAATGGTCACAGAGACCATCTCAGAGCCCCAGGGGCTCAGGTTTCTCCACCTAACGACTGCGCCAGACACCCGCCTCATTCTCATTAACCAGTCCTGGGTCCTGTCCCTGCACCACCCCTTCTCCCTGAACCCCCACTCTCACACTGCCTCTTCTCCCCAAGCCCTTGCCTTCACACCACCTCTTCCCCCCAACACCCTGGTCGTTCCTCTCGGCCCCCTCCCCCCTCACCCTTATAGCTGGTAAAAAGTGAGAGGGAATAACTCTCCATTGGTAAAAGTGATTGGTCATGGCCCCTGGCCCCCCTCTTCCAGTGCCCCTTACTCACTCCCCAACCCCAGGAGCAGATGGGGCCTTGGGGCAGTGTCAGTGAGTTCAGTGCTGGGGGTACGAGTGGGGTTTACACACCAGCTGCTGGAGCTCTGTGTAT
Source organism: Chelonoidis abingdonii (assembly GCF_003597395.2). NCBI lineage: Eukaryota > Metazoa > Chordata > Testudines > Testudinidae > Chelonoidis > Chelonoidis abingdonii. The sequence goes on from NC_133781.1 coordinate 6,467,026, forward strand.
TGAGGGTACGAGGATGTCATGGCAGGCGTGTGAGCCCCCCACTGTCCTGTCAACATGACTCAGCCCTTACACCTGCTGGAACCTCTGCCTGGGGAGGAACCATCCCTGTGGCCTGTTCTGGCCTTGGCCTCCCTGCGGAAGTGGCCGGTGAGACTGCTGTTAATGTGAGTTATGATGTGAGCTCCTATCCGCTGGGAACCGGACTCTCAGCCTGGGCTGAGATCGGTGACTGGGGAGTGAAAGGCCCCTGCTGCAGGGCTGACTCCAGGGTTTTTCTGCCACAAGCAGCCAAAAAAAATAAATAAAAAGCCCCGATCGCGATCTGCGGCACTTCCACCATGACTCTACCATTGCCACTTCTTCAGTGGCAATTCGGCAGCAGGTCCTTCCCGCTGAGAGGGAGTGAGGGACCCACTGCTGAATTGCCTCTGAAGAGCCGGACATGCCGCCCCTTTCCATGTGCCACCCCAAGCACCAGCTTGCTACGCTGGTGCCTACAGCCTGCTATGCCCAGATGCCCTCACTGCCCCCCTGAGCCAGCCCAGTACCGCCAGCCATTCAATGTGATAACAGCGATGCTCACACTTGGTGACACCCCCAGTGCCCCAGCGGGCAGGGCAAGGGCCTGTGCAAGGAGCAATGGGCACAATCTGCAGCAAGGGAGGCTGAGGCTGGAGATGAGGAAACACTTTCTAACTCTCAGAGCTGTGAAGCTCTGGATCCGGCTCCAAGGGAGACTGTGGGATCCTCGTCACTGGAGGTTTGTAAGAACTGGACAAACCCCTGCTAGGGATGGTCTAGGCCCTGCGCAAGTGCAGGGGGGCTGGATTAGGCAACCTCTCGAGGTCCCTTCCAGCCCTGCATTGCCATGAGTCTAGGTTACAGCTGTACTGGGGCTGGACCCAAGAGGCTCTAAGCCTGATGAGTGGCATGTGACAGAGTTAACACTGTTAGTGACCCTAGCAGCTGGCAGCTCAGCATCCCTGCCAGAGGCCTGGGCGGGCATGTGGCTGCCTGTATCTGGCTAAGGAAGGTGTTACTGGGCTGTGTGGACAGGACCTAGGGTTGGCACCTGTCCATAGGGTTGCCAGGCATCTGGTTTTTGATTGGAACGCCTGGTCGAAAAGGGATCCTGGCACTGCCGACTGGGACATTAAAAGTCTGGTCAGTGACGCAGCAAGGGCCGGGGCTAAGGCAGGCTCCCTGCCTGCCCTAGCTCCATACAGATCCTGGAAGCAGCCGCCAGGTTACTTCCCTGGAGTTTGAAACTTTTCTAACAGAGAGGAACATTTTACACAGAAGGTCATCCCTATATTACCCTCAAGTCAATGGGGAAATCGAATGGTTTAACAGACATTTGAAAGAGAGTTTGCAAACAGCTGAACTGGAAGGGCGATTGTGGATACCCTCCCTTCACTACCGATTTCTTGCAAGCATACCGGGCTACACGACATGCCACAACGCAAAGATCACCTGCAGAGTTACTACATGGGAAACAGATGAATACTAAACTGAACATTGCTAGATTGTTAAAGGCATGATCTGAGGCCCCTACCAAGGACGATGTGAGAGAAAAACAGTTGAATGGAACCAAGCAAAGTATAAAGCTTTCACAGACAAGCGGCGGGATGTTAAGGAACCAAAGTTTGAGTGTGGTTCCTTCATTAGAATATGAAAACCTGGAATTTTATGCAAAGGGGACCATAAATTCACAGCTCCTCTTAAAATCTTATAGAAGAAGGGACCTTATATCTATTGACTTTCTGATGGGCAGGTATCGAATGCTTCTTATCTTGTACCTGCCTGTGCACCACGAGGAGATTATGCCAACACCCAGTCTGTACTGGATGACTTCACCGTTGTATCCACACAACAAGACATTGCACTGGAACCGGGGCTTGAGAGACAGCCTGTCAGACCCAGACGACCACCTGCCTGGACAAGAGACTATGTTATGTAGTATCTACAGTGTTTTCAGTGTAATATTTCTGCCAACAGTATAGTGTCTTGTTTCATATTTGTTTCTGTGGTTAGAACACAAATGTTTATTTTAATTGGGAGAGTTTCTTAAGAGAGGAGGGCATGTCATGTTCAGATGTTGTTTGTAATTATTAGAACTGGGAGCACTGGCCGTGGGGAGTCTGAAAGGACAGGAAACAGGGGCGGGGGTAGGAGTTGAGGAGGCTGAGTGAGAGCTACTGAGGGTGCAGCAGCAGCTTGGTAAAGAGGTTTCCACTTTAAAAATAAAGTCCTGTTGAAGTTTGTTAGTATCTTGTCTGGTCACTACAACACCGTGGTAAGGGCTGCTGGGACCCTGAACCCCCTCACACACCCCCTCCCACACTCCTAACTCTCTGCCCCAGTCCTTAGTCCCCTCCTGCACCCAAGCTGCATCCTGGAGCCCACACCACTCATTCCCACCAACACCTCAACACCCTGCCCCAGCCCAGAGCCCCCTCCTTCACCCCAAACCCCTCCTCCCTGGCCCCACCCCAGAGCCCGCACCCCCAGCCGGAGCCCTAACCCCCCCTCCCACACCCGAAACCCCTGCCCCAGAGGAAGGGCAGGGGCAGGACCTCAGGGCAGGGGCGGGGCAGGGGTGTTCAGTTTTGGGAGATTAGAAAGTTGGCAACCTGACCTGTCCAGTTTTTCCCAGGATTGTCCCTTTGTCCATGTCACTCTCCTGGGAAATCTGTGAGTCTGCCCAGGACATTACCAGTCCCAGGTGTGTCAGTGGCTGTAGCGGCGGAGCTGTGGGATGGTGGTGCCTATGCAAAAGAAGCTCTGGGTGTAGAGTGTCTGGGAGCTGCAGAGATGGGGCAGCTTGAAACAGTGAGTGAGATCAGGAGCTCAGGGCCAGCAGGGCCCAGTCACCACTGTGCAGGTGCCATCGGTGGGGGTCACCGCTGGAGGCAGCAGGGTAGATCTGGTGCCATGTCTCGCTGGGTGAGGTTGGTACTTGGGGCAGTCCAGGAGCAGGAGCCTCTGGGGGCTGGTGCCCTCTCCCAGGATTCGGCTGGGGAGACAGTGCCCAGGTGAGGGGACAGGTGGTGTACATGAAGCAGGCAGATTTCCTGTTTTGTTGTACCTCAGAGGTGGCGACTCTAACAGGACCCCCAGCGGTGTTTGTGTAACTGCCCTGGGTGCCCCAGTCCTTCCCAGCTCTGTGGGGTAGGATACCCTGCAGTGTGTGGACCCCTGGGCCAGTGGTGCTGCAATGTGTGTTCATGGCCCCTGGGTTCTCTGATCCCTGCTGGAGCTGCCCAGACTCTCCCAGCATGCACCAGGGCACACACACAGTCAGGCTGCATGCTGAGTACAAACACACACACACACAGCTCAGTCACAGCTGTGAGACATAAAAGTTGCTGCGTGGGCACAATTTGTTGCAACTGGGTCAGGGGAGCAGCACAAGCTGGTTATAAAAACCTGTCTGCCCTGGCAGTGGAGACAGGGCCTTCCTCCCCACAAATCCAGTGGGACACTGAACAGCTCCTGTCTGGTCCTGTTACTCTAGAAGGAAATTGTGGGCTAAAGCCTGGTCTGAGCATAGAAACCCTGCTCCTGGGAAGACAGAGCTTAGCAGTTCAATGCAAATGATGGACAAATAAGAATGTCCATCCTGCAGAGCCGAAGTACCTCCCTGAAAAGGTGACACCAGGGGGCAGTGTTCCCTCACCAATCAGCCCTTTCCCAAAGGGGGCATGTCCCCGCTCTGCAATAAACCTGGGTTTTGTCTGCCCCTTTCCATCTACCCCTCGGTGACATTGCTGTTTCCAGCCTATTGAATGTCATAGGAAAATGCTTTGTGCAGGAAAAAGAGCAGAGAGCTCCTGGGGGAGGTGGGGTCGCACTATGGATAAAACATCAGCGGTATGTACAGTACGTGCGTAGATCTGGGTGCTTCTCCATCCTGTAACCAAACACAGACAGAGAGGTGAGAATGCCCCTGAATACTGACACGCTGAGCAGGAGACAATGTCACACAGGGTGATACAGGGGGGAATGGAACTTATTGAGCTCAGCCTGGAGTTTGTCTAAAAATAAAACCAAGAGAAATGAATTAATACCACATAAAGTGACCAGATGTCCCCATTTTATAGGGACAGTCTCGATATTTGGGGCTTTGTCTTATACAGGTGCCTATTACCCCCCATCCCCTATCCCAATTTTTCATTTACTGTCTGGTCACCCTAATATCACATTATCTTGCAGAAGAGAAGTGAGTCAAAAAGATTTTAAAGCAAGGAAGTTAAAATCCTTAGACTCAGCCTGGAGGCTACATCAGCAACAAGAGGCTAGCACCTCCTGAGCAGCAAAGGAATTAGCACGGGGAGAAATATTATAACCCCCACCCGGCCAGGTGCAGGAGGTGGTAGAGCCAAACAGGGATCCCTCAGCAAATGGAAAATATTAACCCTGTGAAGCCTGCATAAAGGAGCATAAAGTACATCAGGTGAAGTGCATGATGGGCATTAGGAGGCTAGATGGAATTAGCAGAGTGAACGTCCAGAGATATAAAACAAATACCAGGGAATTATTTCAGTCCAACAGTATCAGGAAGCCTGTGAGAGAATTGATGGGTCCCCTGAATCAGCAGGAGGGAAAGGGAGAAATTGAGGAGGGTAAGGACAATGTTGAGAGACTGACTGATTTCTTTGTATCAGTTTTCACCATAGAGAATGTTGGGGAGAGACCTGTCCTGGAGCTGCTCTGTTCATGAAATGAATATCAGGAATTGAGATGTGAAGAGGAGATATTGGAACAACTGATAAGTTAAAGAGCCAGCAGCCACCAAGAGCAGCGTAGATCCCTGCTAGACGGCAAACGGCAAAAAGTTCTTAAATGACATCAGAGCGATGTGGCTGAGCTGCTAACAATAATATGCATCTCTCATTAAAATCAGCTACTATTCTGGAGATTCAGAGGGTTGGGAATGTCGTACACAGCTTTAAAAATTTGGCCAGAGTAATTCTGAGAATTACAGCCCAGTGAGACTTATGTCAGTTGTGACAGACTCAGACCAGTGGGGTACAGGAGTCTGGTAGAGGGCAAATATACTGGTCACTGGATAAGTAGTTTTCTGTTCCCTGAGTGACCAGAGCAGGGGCTGCACTAGAGTAATCAGGAACCTGCTAGAACCAGTTAAGGCAGACAGGCTGATTAGAACATCTGCAGCCAATCAAGGCAGGCTAATCAGGGCACCTGGGATTTTAAAAAGAAGCTCACTTCAGTTGTGGTGGGCATCTGAGGAGCTGGGAGCAAGAGGTGCAAGGAGCTGTGTGGGGTGGGGTGGGGGTAGGGGTGCTGCTGGAGGACTAAGGAGTACAGCGTTATCAGACACCAGGAGAAGGTCCTATGGTGAGGATAAGAAAGTGTTTGGAGGAGGCCATGGGGAAGTAGCCCAGGGGAGTTGTAGCTGTCATGCAGCTGTTACAGGAGGCAGTATAGACAGCTGCAATCCACAGGGCCCTGGGCTGGAACTCAGAGTAGAGGGTGGGCCCGGGTTCCCCCCAACCTCCCAACTCTGATCAGACACAGGAGGAGTTGACCCAGACTGTGGGTTCCACCAGAGAGGAAGATCACTGAGGTGAGCAAATCTGACAATAAGCGTAGGACCCACCAAAATAGAGGAGGAACTTTGTCACACAGTGCCAGGTAAACTGTCTGAAACAAGAACTAAACCAGAATTCTAAATCAGCTGTATGAGAATGATAGGAAAAAAGTCCAACTAGCACAGCTGGAAAAGTAAACTGAAGATATGCCTACACTTAAACCTCTACAGCAGTGCAACTGCACCACTGCTGCTGTGGGGCTTCAGCATAGACACTACCTATGTTGAGGAGAGGGATTCTCCCCATCGTCATAGGTAACCCACCTCCCCGTAACCCACCTTCTGTCGACCTAGCACTGTCTACACCAGGGGTTACCTTGGTATATATAAACTACATCTCTCAGGGGTGTGGATTCACACTCCTGAAAAAACGTAGCTACACCAATATAAATTCCTAGAATAGGCTCAGCTTCTGTCTCACTAATCTATGAAATGTCACTGAGTATGTCAGTACAGTATGTGGACTCTCTACTCAGACCCTATGCCACCAGCACTCCCAGCTATCTCCGTGACACCACTGATTTCCTGAGGAAACTACAATGCATTGGTCACCTCCCAGAAAATACCATCCTAGCCACCATGGATGTAGAGGCTCTCTACACAAACGTCCCACACACAGATGGAATACAAGCTGTCAGGAACAGTATCCCTGATGATGCCACAGCACAACTGGCTGCTGAGCTCTGTGCCTTTATACTCACACACAACTATTTCAAATTTGATGACAATATATATCTCCAGATCAGTGGCACTGCTATGGGCACCCGCATGGCCCCACAATATGCCAATATTTTTATGGCTAACCTAGAACAACAATTCCTCAGCTCTCGTCCACTCACGCCCCTTCTCTACCTACGCTACATTGATGACATCTTCATCATCTGGACCCATGGGAAGGAGACTCTAGAAAAATTCCACCACGATTTCAACAGCTTCCAATCCACCATCAACCTCAGCCTGGACCAATCTACACGGGAGGTCCACTTTCTAGACACCACGGTGCAAATAAGGGATGGTCACATTAACATCAAAAACCTACCGACCGCTATGCCTACCTTCATGCCTCCAGCTTCCATCCCGGGCACATCACACGATCCATTGTCTACAGCCAAGTACTGAGGTACAAACCGCATCTGCTCTAACCCCTCAGACAGAGACAACACCTACAAAATCTCCACCAAGCATTCTCAAAACTACAATACCCGCACGAGGAAATAAGGAAACAGATCACAGAGCCAGACATGTACCCAGAAGCCTCCTACTGCAAGACAACCGAAGAAAGAAACCAACAGGACTCCACTGGCCATCACATACAGCCCTCAGCTAAAACCCTCCAATGCATCATCAGGGATCTACAACCCATCCTGGGCAATGATCCCACACTTTCACAGGCCTTGGGTGGCAGGCCAATCCTGCCCACAGACAACCTGCCAACCTGAAACGTATTCTCACCAGCAACTGCACACCACACCATAGTAACTCCAGCTCAGGAACCAATCCATGCAACAAACCTCGATGCCAACTCTGCCCACATATCTACACCAGCGACACCATCACAGGACCTAACCAGATCAGCACACCATCACTGGTTCATTCACCTGCACATCCACCAATGTAATATACGCCATCATATGCCAGCAATGCCCCTCTGCTATGTACATCGGCCAAACTGGACAGTCTCTACGGAAAAGGATAAATGGACACAAATCAGATATTAGGAATGGCAATATACAAAAACCTGTAGGAGAGCACTTCAACCTCCCTGGCCACACTATAGCAGACCTTAAGGTGGCCATCCTGCAGCAAAAAAACTTCAGGACCAGACTTCAAAGAGAAACTGCTGAGCTTCAGTTCATCTGCAAATTTGACACCATCAGCTCAGGATTGAACAAAGACTGTGAATGGCTTGCCAACTACAGAACCAGTTTCTCCTCTAATTTCCACTACACGCATCTGACAAAGTGGGTATTCACCCACGAAATCTCATGCTTCAAAACATTTGTTAGTCTATAAGGTGCCACAGGATTCTTTGCTGCTTTTTCAGTACAGTATGGCACAAAAGAGAACCCAATGGCATAACTGATGTGGACTTTCAAAAAGTTTTTGAAAAAGTTCATCACAAAAAGTTTTTAAGAAAACTAAGGGTGCCTACACTACCACTTATGGCTCCAAAACTTCTCACTCAGAGGTGTGAATATTCCACCCCCTGAACAACATAAGTTACGCTAACATAAGTGTTAGCGTGCACATCACTGTGTTGGTGGGAGAAACTCTCCTGCCCGCATAGCTACCACCGCCCACTGGAGGTGAAGCATTATGCCAATGGGAGAACTCACTCCTGTCCCATAGAATGGCTACACTAGAGAACTTACAGTGGCACGGCTGCACTGATATAGCTGTAGTATTAGAAGCTCTTTAGTGCATACAAAGCCTAAGTCATCATGGGGTGAGACGTAAAGTATTGTCCTGGAACAGAAACCCGCTAAATGACCAAAAACAAAGAGCAGGAATAAATGGTCAATTTTCATATGGAAAAAGGTTCGCAGAGGGGTGCCTCAAAGTTGGGTATTAGGACTGGTGTTTAGTCTATTTCAGCGGTTCTCAAACTGTGGGTCAAGACCCCAAAGTAGGTTGTGACCCTATTTTAATGGGGTCACTGAGGATGGCTTAGAGTTGCTGGGGCCTAGGCCCGAAGCCTGAGTCCCACCACCTGGGACTGCAGTTGAAGCCTGAGGGCTTCAGCCCTGGGCATTGGGTATCAGATTACAGGCCTCCTGTCTGGGATGGAAGCCCTTGGGATTCAGCTTTGGCCCTGCCCCCCTCCCCACCACCATCCAGGGGGCGGGGTTCAGGCAGGCTCAGGCTTCTGTCCCCCCTCCTGGGGTCTGGTAGTAATTTTTGTTGTCAGAAGGGAGTCACGGTGAAATGAAGTTTGAGAACCCCTAGTCTATTTATCAGTGACTTGGAACAAAGGATAAGCCCTAAAGTGGCAAAATTTGCAGATAACACACAATGATTTAGGTTACCAAAGAAGTCTGAGTTATTTCAGAGGGACCAAGCTTGGATAACATGATGACTGATGAAATTCAGTGTTGATCAATGTAAGGTAATGCACATTATAAGGATAATTAGACCGATGTATGCAAGTTATTGGCTTTAAAATACTCAGGAAAAAGACCTGGGCTTCACTGTGGACACCTCTGTGAGGACCTCTGCTCAATGTGATCTAAACTCTCAGGGTGAGATTCTGTGCTCAGAACCCGTAGCCCAGGGCACAGGGGGCTAAGGCAGCTTTAAGCCCACATTGCATCCCCCTGACCCTGGGTGCTCTGGATGCAAAAGCAGCCCCCGCTGTAGCTCAGGGCTTGTCTGCAGGGCAAAGTAACACCAGTACAAAATAAGTTGGGCATTTAAACCACTCATGTTATACCAGCATAATGCTCCATATGAAATACACTTATTCCATAATAAGAGTGAGTTTTTCTGGCTTAGCTTGTGCCTTTAGTGTCAGCAGCCTTTCCCTGGGCACATATGGGCAGCAGCATGGCCCAGAATCTCTCCAGCACCGTGCACTGTGGCCCTGCCCCAACACCCCCCTCTTGTTCCCAGTCCCCTCTTCCCTACACTCCTACAATAGGGCTTGTAAGTGGGTCCTCAGAGGGCAGCCTGCAGCTGTTCTCTGCAGTGCCTGCACTGGAGGAATCCTCCCACACTTGGATCCAGGCCTTCTGGAGCCTTTTATGCTGTGCTGGTCTTTCTACTGACCATAAAGGGGTTGAAGGATGGGTGAAAATCTCACACTCCATTTATTAAAAGGTGTCCAGCCTTTCTGGGTATGAAGGTAGCATTGAGCAAGTGACCTGGGTGTAAGCAAGCAAGCTCGGTGCACCAGCCCAGTGGGATCAGCCTGAGTCTGCAGGCAGCGCTGTTTGCTGCTCATACTTATCAAGTGTGGCTGGGATGCTGACATTAAAGCCTGATCAATGACAATTTAATTGTCACCATCTGCAATTATCTCACTACTGATCATGTGAGCAGAAACATCCAACTTCTGTGCTTCTCCCTTACAACTGGATGCCAGGACTGATACTGGGGAGGGGGGCAGTGGGGCAATGGCAGATACTGGGGCAGAAGGCTACCTGTCATCAAAGGTTGCTGGGGTGAGGAACAGTGAATTCAATTCTCTCCATCCAAATATAGAGTGACCACTTTTTTGCTAAAACAGGAAGGGAGAAAGGAGATACATTTCCCTTTCCCTCCCCTCCCCTGATACGAAATGCCTCCTGGATTGTGGCTTATGTGTGCTTGCCTGGCATCAGCCAGTTAGTGTCAGGTTGTGAGTACTGGCTGTGTTTTAAATCACTGAAACAGTGTTGTCTGTGTTGCAAACAATACTGATTCTGTAAAATGTTGCATTTAAACTTCACAGAGATGACCTTGGGAGCCCAGCCTCCCTCTTTGTTATTGGCGGCAAAACGGCTGCGCAGAATTAGGAAGCAGCCACGAAGAACTAAGGAGGACTTTCTGCATGAGGTTATGATGCACTCTGTCACCGAGAAACAGGAATTGAAGGAGCAGCAGGACAGTGAGAAGAGGGCATGAAAGGAGAATACGGCACACCAGAATGAAGCCTCAGCAGTGAGATATCTTCCATAATGATCACTTCCTCTGGAAAGTGTGGGGACAGGAACGATTATCAGCACCCCTTACAGTGCTGGCTCTCCCCAAGAGCCATGTGCCCAGTGTACAACAGGGTCCGGGAAGAGTGATTTACCCTGCTCCTGCGGCTACTCACCATTTTGGGGGTCTTGTGGCTCACGTGTGCTTGCCTGGGGTCAGCCAGTTAGTGAAAGGCGTGTGAATAGTGTTTATGTTTTAAAACACTGATTCAGTGCTCTATGTGTTGCAGACAATAGTGCCTCTGTAAAATGTTTCATTTTGGTTTCACAAATCTGATGTTGGGAGCCCAGCCTCTCTTTTTGATCAACAGCGGAACGGCTGTGCAGGATTAGAAAGCGGCCATGAAAAAGTAGAGAGGACCTTCTGTGTGATGTCATGCTGCACTCCGCAGCTGAAAAACAAGAGTTGAATGAGTGGCGGGACAGCGAGAAAAGGGACCAAAAGGAGAATGCAGCATGCCAGAATGAAGCCACGGAGCAGCTCTTAAAGATTATGGAGCGCCAAGTGGACACGCTCCAGGCACTCCTAGCACTGAAAACTGAGCAGCTCCATGCCCACACTCCCCAGCAGCTGCTGTTGCAAAACTCTTTCCCATGTGCCATTCCCCCTGTCCCACAGCACCAACACACAGTCCAACTCTGTGGATTCCCAGTACCTACTGCACTCAACCCCCATTCCTCTGCAGTTTACCCTGCTGAAGTACAGTACCCACTGCACAGTACTCCAAAGGACAAGGGTCAAGGGTGAAAGTAATTTAAAGGACTTACTGGTACGCCGGAGTCCTGAGCAGGGGTGTGGCCTCAACAAGAAGAGACGGGGCCTTTCGAGATTTAAAGACCCTGGGGTACCAGCTGTGGCTGGAAGCCCCACGGCGTTTAAATCAACCCAGGGCTCCCAGCTGCAGAGGTGGCTGGGAGCCCCCAGGGCTCAGGGGCAAATTAACGGGCCCAGGGCTCCGGCTGCCATGGAGCTCTGGGCCCTTTAAATCACCACGGGAGCCTGGCTGCTGGAGCTCCAGTGGCGCTTTAAAGGGCCTGGGGCTCCCCGCAGCGGCCGAAGCCCTGGGCCCTTTAAATCACCACCGCGCAGAAGCTGGTCCTGTCCGTCATGGCATTCTGGCTCTTGCCGGTACATGGGACCGGACCTGCTTACTTTCACCTCTGACAAGGGTGCATATGACACCTGGGCATACACAAATCTTAAACCATCCCGGGACAAAACTTCCCCAGGACCCTCCCTTCCACCATCCCCCACAGCACTGATTTGTTATTCTGTTTGTGTATCTCCTCCGGTTGTTGCTTTTTAATAAAAGATTTGTTTTGGTTTGAAAGTGACCTTTATTACATTAACTGAAAGCAAACATACCCCTGCAAAGCAACAGTAAATTTTCTTAAATCATCATCCGCCCCAACACAATCACCTCCTAGCATTACAAGTACTGCACTCCCGAACATAGCATCAAACATTAGTGGCTTTCAGCTTCAAATTGCTGCCTCAAAACATCTCTGATCCTTATGGCCCCGTGCTGTGCCCCTCTAATACCCTTGGTTTCTGGCTGTTCAAATTCAGCCTCCAGGTGCTGAGACTTAATGGTCCAGCCCTAAGTGAAGCTTTCACCCTTACTTTCATATTATGGAGCCTACAGCATGTGGAAATAACCATAGGAATATTGTCATTGGCCAGGTCCAGCCTCTCATATAGGCAGTGCCAGCAGGCCTTTAAACAGCTAAAAGCACACTCAGTAATCATTCTGCACATGCTCAGCCTGGTATTGAACCAATTCTTGCTGCTGTCAAATTGTCCCCATGTATGGCTTCATAAGCCAAGGCATTAAGGGGTAGGTGGGGTCCCCCAGGATCACAATGGGCATTTTGACTTCTCCTGTGGTAATCTTCTGGTCTGGGTAGAAAGTTCCTGCTTTCAGCTTCCTGAAAAGGCCAGTGTTCTGAAAGTTGCATGCGTCATGCACCTTTCTGGACCAGCCTGCTTTAATGTCCATGAAACACTCATGGCGATCCACAAGCTCCTGGAGAACCATAAAGAAATACCCGTTTTGATTAATGTACTCGGTGGCTAGGTGGTCCGGTGCCAGAATTGGAATATGAGTGCCATCTATCTCCCCTCCGCAGTTAAGGAAGCCCATTTGTGCAAAGCCACTCACAATGTCACACACGTTGCCCAGAGTCCACGGTCTTTTGCAGCAGGATGCAATTAATGGCCCTTCACACTTCCACCAACACGAGTCCAACAGTTGACTTTCCCACTCCGAACTGGTTAGCGAACAATCAGTAGCTGTCTGGAGTTGCCAGCTTCCACAGTGCAATCGCCACACGCTTCTCCAACAACAGGGCAGATCTCATTTTTGTGTCCCTGTGCTACAGAGCTGGTGCGAGCACATCATGCAGTCCTATGAATGTGGCTTTCCTCATTCGAAAGTTCTGCAGCCACTTCTCATCATCCCATATGGGCATGATGATGTGATCCCGCCACTCAGTGCTCGTTTCCTGAGCCCAAAACCGGTGTTCCACTGTAGTCAGCACCTCTATGAATGCCACAAGCAGTCTCATATCATAGCTATTGCGCGTGCTGAGATCAATGTTAGACATGTCTTGCCTTTATAGTTTAAGGAACAACTTCACTGCCACTCGTGATGTGTTAGTCAGAGCGAGCAGCATATTGGCCAACAGTGCAGGATCCAGTCCTGCAGACTGAAGAGGCAGAGTGCACACTACGCAAACCGTTGAAAGATGGTGCCAAATGTGGAAGGAAGTACAGGAATTGCTGGGTGCAAAGCAATGCATCACAGGGCATTGGGACAAGGCCCAGGATGCCCTGCAACCCCCTCTGCCTTCCCACAACACTTAGTGGCAGAAGAGGAAGACATGCTCTGCGGGATAGCTTCCCAGAGTTCACTGCTCTGAATGACGATGCAAATGCTGCAAGTGTGAACATGCTATTGTGCAAGCAGCTGACAGTGTGAACACACAACAGTGATTTCCCTTTAGCACTTGCCGAGTGGTGCTGTAACTGTTGGTGAAGAAAGTCTGCCACTGTAGACATACCCTGAGTATGCGTCTGGGTTTTAGAGAACTTAGAAAAAATGGATATTACACAGCAAACTAGACTCAACTTTATCCAGAGCAGAGCTGCTGCCTCACTATAGTGAGAAAAATTGTGTCATCTCACAATTAACCCTGTGATTCCACTTATTACCCCATTGAAGACATTAAATCATCAGAAGAAGTTACTGACCTGCTACATGTAGTTCCAATATAGCATCTTCATAAGAGTCATTGAACTGAAAAAACACTTGTACTGCCCATTGTCAGAGAGTCGGATATCGCGTATTCTGAGAAAAACTCCTGTTGGTGATGTGGTCTTTTAAAAGCTCAGTTCTTTCTCGATATTCCGGCATCTGCTCTCCATACTCATCCTGCCCATCACAGTACAGGTGCACAGCTAGAGAGAACTGGGATCGAAACCATCTCACCTCCATGTTCTCAGCGCTCATCCTGGGGGAGAGGTGGCAGGGCAGGACAGCTTCCCCACCTAGGGAGGCAATGACTGGGTGGCCAGGTCCAGCCACTGTGAATTGTGCTGTGAAACGTACAATGAAAAAAGGAAATTAAATCAGTGAGGGGCTGGGGCCTGGCGTTAATTCAGCAGAAAGACACACAGTAAGAGAGCACCCTGCGTTAGAAATGAGACCATTTAAAGACAAAAACCTGACAGAGAAAACTTACCATAAACCAATCAAAGATCTGAACACATTACACTTACCCAAAGAATTCTCATCTGGCACATGGGACTCTTTGGTAGGTTCCAAAGTCTTTCAAACCTTTCTCTAAGGGTTTGTCCTCTTGGTTAACAGGCCCTGTCACTTTGCAGCCCAAGATCTCGGGCCTCTGGTAAGTTCAAAGCCAACTTTTATACCCAAAATCTTTGTTCTCTTGGGCTTCTGGGACCTGGTCTAACCCAGTTTATGCAATTCTCCCGAGGGGTGGTACTTCTCTGGAGCTGTTACCTGTCCCTCAAGTAATTACTCACTATGGTTTGCAAATTCTGAAGATGGGCTAACACTCCTCCATGACATAGATTACAATCCTGAAACCACAAAGATACATATAACATGTACAGATACCCTTGATAAAAGGGTACAGAAATAAACATTCATAAGGTGAATTTGATAGTCCCCAAAATGCCGCATGTGAATGCAATATCTGTCACACAGGGTTCACATGTGAGTGTTATACACTGTCCCTACTATCGCTGAATAGAGCTCTAACTTCTCATAGGCACCCTGGGGATAAAGGTACTGGGGGCCTGGTTCTCTGATAGAAAGAGATGATATTTCCTGCTTTCATATTTATAAGAGCATTCTCACTCTGAACTGACCTCACTTGGTTTGAATTTCGACAGAGAAAGAGACAGAAAGGCACAGAGACATATTCAGGTATTTAATATAAAAAAGTCTGAAACCTTCCTTTTCCTCTTTCATTCACACATCTCCCAGCAATGGAACCCACAGCCGTTAAGTCTCACAACCACCCTAGTTGTAAGAGAGATTTACTTTCCTCACATCATCCAGTCCCTCCCTCCAGCCCCCAGCTGCTTTGTCTCATTCACCTATTGCCTTTTGACAGACCCTAGACCCAGATCCTGCAAAGACTTTAGCATAAATATAACTTTACACTTTGGTTCCTTTGAATTAATGGGATGTTAAGAGTTTGCAGGGTCAGGGCTCGCAATTGTAAGCCCCTCAGGTTTATTCTCTCAGCATCTCTACAGAGCTCAGCACAATGGGGCCCACATCCTCCTTAGACGGACACACAAATCGTAACAAAATCATTTTATAAGTGTGTAGATTTGAGCTGGGAGAAGGTGGCTCAACAGGCCAGATTCACCTTGAACTGGCAAAGGGGTAGAAGGGGGCAATTTGTGACTCCTCTAGTCAGTGACTGCAGAGACCTGTGCAGACCTTGCACAGGCTAGGGAAGTCCTGAGATCCAGCCAGACCCATACCCCTGTTTCTCTGAAACCCCAGGGGCTTTGCTAGTTCTGTAGTTAGAAGAGAAAATCAGGGACCCAAAATTAAGCCATTTTGCTACATTTGGATCTCAGCGTTGTCACCTTTGCTAATGCACGAATTAATATGAGATGTACTGTTACTCTCAATCTGTCTGCTTTCCACCTTTCATTCAATAGATATGTCATCTACTTATGACCCAACTGGTCAGAGCCCACCCCCTCTCAGTCTCAGAGGCTCATCCCAATTTCCCCTCTAGATCCCTTTAGGCAGAATACTCTTCTGGGAGAAATCACCGAGTCCTTTTCCCACTTCAGGGGAAATTTCCTCTGGTTGCTGGAACTTCTGTTTCTCACACTTGTAGAGAAAAACAATCATGTGATTATATTTTATTTAGTGGCTCATTATAAGTTCAGCACAGGGCATGGCAGTGCAACCTCCCCTGTGAAGGTCCCATTAATATTCTTCAACTCTGGCCTGGAGAGACCAGATCTGGGGATAAAACAGGAATTGAGTCTCCATGGCCAATTCACTCTTTGGCCTCCATGCTCTGATGGACGCAAAGTTCCAATATTAGTGCTGTAGAAATCTGCCCACTAGGAACTAGACTGAGACACTATCTCCCCCTCCCCAGTTCATTCCACACAGATCTCCAAACAGTCCTAATGTAAGAAAGACTCTTGAGCACTGCTGCCCTGGGCTGAATGGGAACCAGGGCCCCAGCAGTGACAGACCCATATTCCATCCCTACAGTCCAGAGGCAGCCAGTCCTCCAGGGAGGTGACATTTCTGGAATATAACTTAGATCAGTCCTTACCACTGAATGGATAGTTCCAGAGTCTTCTGTACAAGGGTGAGAACCTCAGGATGAAGTTGATCAGAGAGATTTGTATCCAAAATGTGACCTTCCCCCCATGTTTGGCTGTAGAGCCCTGAGGAGATGTGGTGCTAACATCATCTCCTAGCTCTTTCCCAGCATTGTAAAGTGGGAGGGGGAGTGACAGAGAGACACATACCTGCTCAAGATGCTTCTGATGTCTTAGAGGAGAGAGAGAGAGGGAATTCCAGTCCCACCTGACACACACATGGGATCCCAAGGAAGGGATTTTCCAAATTTGGGGAAGAGAGGCCCTGCCCTGGCCACAGGACCATGGATTCCCTGAGCTAATGGGGATTTTCCATCTCTAATATCAATCTGTCTGCGGCAGGGATGACATGTTGGGGGGGGGGGCATGGGAGGTCAATAATAATGATTTGGGAGGTTTCACTTTGAGGGTTGAGAGAGGGTGTGTAGCTGGGCATTGATCCTAATCCATAAATGACATGAGGGCCACCAAGGAAATGAAACTTACAATCGAGACTGGGAGTGTGTCATTTTCACACTCGTTACCATTTCAGGTTCAGTCTTTTTAGTAATTAAAGAGAGACTTCAATTACCAAGCATGATTGGAATTGAATTAATTAGTGGTACAGCACGCAACAAGAAAGTGGAGTCACATGGTGGTGAATCAATACATTTACTTTGAGAAGATTAGAGTAATAAAGTGACACAAATCCCAGAAAGCACCGGGCTAGAAATATGGGCTGAGATCCTTAAGGGAAGGATCCTTAAGGGAACCCAACTCCCAATTCAATTTCAGCATTGAAGCCCTGGGGGTTGTTCTGGTTGGACAGAACTGGTCTGAGCATTAGGGCCAAACCCCATTAGACAGTTAGATTTGTGGTAAGAACGGTTGGGGTTTGCCTTAGTGCTGTCCTGAACACTTTCAGTAGAAATGCCTTCTGGGACGACAGTCCCACCCCCTAGTAAAGATCCTGCAAGCAGTGCATTCTGGGAGATTTCAAAAGGCTGCATGGTGGGACTGATGGAACCACTTTGTCTGGTTCTTGTCCACATACACAGTAAAAGAGTTCAGACTGAGCAGTCAGCACTGCCCAGGGGTAGCTTTGCTGCAGTCAAGTCTAATCCCAATGGTATTTGGCATGGACCTGTGCTGTCTGGAGCCCTTTTGTGGGTGGATTCAAGGTGTTTGGGGTCCACCCAGTGTTTAGCACAGTGATCTCCTCTAGTGCAGGCTGGCATTGGAGTTTAACCCCTGATGGAGCAAACACAGGAATTCAGAATCCTAGTGGGAAACCTCATCTCCCTGCTGGCCCTGGGACCTTTATCAAGGCATCTTTCCCTCCTAACCACTGCACTTCATCACTGCTCACTACTGCAGGAAAGGCAGCATGGTCTGGTGGGCCCTGGACTAGGCCTTGGGAGTCCTGGGTTCTATTCCCCCCTCAATCACTGACCTGTGATTCTGGGAAAATCACTGCACCCTCCCACCCTTTGACTGCCTTATTTTTTGAGGCTGTCACCTGCTGAGGGCAGGGATTGTCCTTCACTGTGTTTTATGCAGGGTCCAGCACAATCACAGTCAGATCTCATCTGGTGACTGCAGCTACTGAGATGAAAATACTACTAATAAAAACGGTGTTACAAATCAGTAACAACAACTGATTGTAACTTCCTATTACCCACTCTGAAGGCAACACACTCATATAGACTGACCTGCAACTCATGTGATTTAAACCTCACTGGTCATTTAACATCTTCTATTCTGTACAAAGTTCCCTTCCATCACCAGTGGCAGCTAGGTTTGAAGAGGAACCAGCTTCTCAGAAAAAAATTCTTTCACATCAGACATCTTTAAATTCTTCAGATTTTTTTGCCTTTTTTTCCACACTGTCGTATCATTTACTTGTTATAGCACCTATCATACAATGAAGGCTTTACACAGCTGAGTAATGCAGTTACACTGGGTTCTCTGCATCATGGTATCCTCTTTCTCAAAGTACCTGAAGTGGGAAATGGTTTGGAAAAGAATTCAGCTTCTCAGAGACATGTTTCTCACACTGGACATCTTAAAGTCTTCATGCTGCATAATTTACTTTTTATAGCATGTTTCATACAATGGAGGCTTTACATAGCTCAGTGATACAGTCAGACTAATAGCTGTGATAGGCAACTTGCTATGAAATTGATCTGTAATTAAAATCCCAAGTTATTACTCTATTAATAACTTATATTTTGTCCAAAATCTAAAGTTATTCAACTTAACAGCAATTCCTTACTTTATACTCCTAGACATTCTCCTCTAGAGGAACCATTGTGTGAGCTCTGTGAGCCCAGGACAGATGGCAAAACCAGCTAGATAGAAGTTTGATCCTCTGCACAGAACAGTTTCAGAGCCTCTTGGTGTTCCCTGTTAGAATATAACTATTCAGGCCTGCCTGCAAAGGCCTATACTTTAAGAATTTAGGTGTACTTTTATCACTTAGCTAGTTATAGGGGTATAAAAACAAAGAAACAAAATCACAGTCCACCTGTGTATGGGCCTTCTCTCACTAGGATAGTCTGAAGCCTTGTTCTTAGGCTAAGGCCTTTGGCTAAGCAGCAGAGGCAGCCATAAACTGGGAAATGTATGGTAACATCCTTACACTCCAAACTAGTCACATTGAAATAAGGTGCTATGATCCTGTCCTGAGAATGTCCATCACCACCAGATAAAGAAAACTTAGTTTAATTGCATCCTATCTGGCAAAAAATCACTTATCAATGCTTGTGGTTGTGAAACTCTCATTTCTCTACTGATTTTATCTTTATGGCCCCCACTTTTTGATTGTTAATCTGTCTGGTTCTCTAATTGTTTCTGTCTGCTGTATAATTAATTTTGCTAGGTGTAAGTTAATTACGGTAGTGGGATATAATTGGTTAGATAATTATGTTACAATATGTTAGGATTGGTTAGGTAGATTTCAGTAAAATGATTGGTTAAGGTAAAGCTGAAAATATTACTATATAAACTGGGGTCAAACAGGAAGTGAGTGAGAAAATTAGAATCATGCTTGCTGGAAATTAACCCCAATAAACATTGTACTGTCTGCGCTTTGGACTTCTGCTGCCTGTATGACAAGAACCAGGGAAGTGAGAGGGTGGAGGGCAAGCTCTCTAACATTCCCCACATACTCTCTCCCCTCCCAACCCCTTTGCTACATTTCTGTGTCTTTTACCAGCTGCCTGTTTGGCCTGAGATTTCTCTGTTGCACAGTTTCTCTTTACTAGGGCCAGGAGACATCTGTAGCCGATCCCTCCCAGCACTAGCTGATTCAGGGTTGGCAGAAATTTTGCCCATGCTCCAGAGTGACAGGTTCTCTGAAATATTCTGCACAGATGGGACAAATAGCTTCATCCTGGAATCTTTCCATGGGATTTTCTGCAGCCATGGCTTTCACTTTCCTGAGCTCAGAAGTATGCCCCACCTGCAGCACAACTGGGTATGTCCCTTCCTGGAACTTACTCTACTGTTTGCTAAGAGTCAAGCACCAAAGAGCTACACTGAGCATATGGAGAGACAGAGAAGTTTAGGGGATGGAAAGCTAGTGTGAAAGTAGAATGAATTATATTGTAAAAATAAAAATGGATTAAAGAAATGTTGTATGTACCTTTAAGCAGAAATAAGAAATGTTAAATTACAGGTGCCAGAAAAAGAAACATTAGGCATAAACAAGGGTGCTAATGGCAAAACATTAACAGAAGATCGGTAATAGTTAGTAAGGAAATAAGATATGCATGGCTAGCCCAGGTAAACTTATCAGATTCTGCTTCCTTTGTTATCTTGCTAAGTGCTCCCCCACTTTTATCTGTATAAATAAGATAGTTTGTGTCTTGTATGGTGCTCACATTATCTGGGTGTATTAGCAGAGCGCTGTGCTAATAAAACAGAGTGGTCTGACAAACTGTGAGTCCTGAGTCTAACTTTGACACTAGCTAGCAATGATTCAGAGAGTTGAGAGATTTAAAGGTGAATTTTTCAGCCATTGAACCTGAGTAATACACAGACACTGAGTTCAACCATGGTCCTGGGTAAAAATCAGATTTTTTCAAAAAGGTCTGCCTCTGTCAAAGGGCTAGTATTTATTTTCAGTAAATGCAATCTTAGTACCACAGAAAATTCAGAAGGTTCTCAAACTATGTTTGAAAATAAAGTACATGCACAAATGCTTATTTGGAGAGGAGGGGGAATTTGTCTCTACTCATCTTCATAGACTGCAACCTCTTTGGGGCACGGACCTCAGTACCTGTAAGCTGCCGATTTGCGTATCATGTTTGTTTTCTTGTACTGGGGAGCTGGGCACACTGCCTTCTTCCCTGCCTGCTGCACACACATGGCTCCCAGCTGAAGAGTGGTGGATGAGTGCCCCAGAGCAGTCTTTCATATCGGCACAGGGCTGACAGCTGCCATGCTGACAGCTGGGCTAACTGCTGGAGCCCTGCCGCCCCAGTGCTGATATCCTGAGATGTCAACCAGGTTCTGGGCTCACAGCTGGCACCCTCAGCTGTCAGTAGGGACCTGGGATCACAGCGGCAGCTCCCACCCCAGGGAACAGCCCAAGGTGTGAGCCTCCAGCAGGGCTCAGTTTCACAGCAGGGAGCCTACAAGCCAACTGCTAGCCATGAATGGGGTGGGGGTGGACTCCAGATGTAAGCCTTGAGCGGCTGTCAATGCCCTACCCTCTGGCTGTCAGTGCCCCACAATGCCAAACGTCAATCAGCGAAAGCACCTCTGCACCAGTGGCAGGAGGGCAGTGTGGACATCAACAATCGATTTAATTACTGCGGTGCCTGTAGGTCAACCTAACTTAAGTAAATCTAATTTTGTAGACAAGCCCATTGAGATGGATGAGGTAGTTCCCTCCTCTCATAGCTATTGGCTCAGGATCTCTATATCAGTTATGCTCCGGCCACATTTTCAAACGTATCTGTTCAATCATAGGGGCTAGAAGGTTCCTTTTTGGTTGCTGATTTTTTTTATTATGAAACCTGAGGATCTGTTTTAATAATGTGATTCCAGAGATGGGTCCCTAGGGAATATCCCATAGCATCTGTGTTTAAACCCACTCATGCATGTTCCATGCAGCAAAGCAAGGGCAGCTGTGTTCATGATTAATGTGGATGCCCTGCTGGCAGTGCCTGGGCTGTCAGGGGTGCAGTGGGACTGGAGCAACTCATTCCTGCCTGGCAGGAGCACAGACACATCTTCCTTTAATCCTCTGTGCAAGGAAAATGCCTCATCCAGAGCTCTGGTACCCACCTGTCTCTAAAGAACAATGCAGGGTTGACAGGCTGGGGCAGCATCAGTGGCCAGGGCTCCCTGCACCTACCCAGAGGAAGGACTTGGCAGGGGAGAGATTTAGGTGGAACCAGAAATCAGGGGGAGAAAATCTGGGAAACTGGAGACTGGCTCCGAGAGACTGAGTTTCAAAAGGGAAGGACTGAATTAACCCTGATCCTACCTTGTATTACTGGGCAGCCTCCTCCATGAGAAGCACCGTGTGTGAGACTTTGCTCGGGGAATCTCTCACAAACCACACACACAGCTTCCCCGTCCTCTTCACAGAACAGATCTGGGGCTTTGTCGTGTATCTCACACAGCTTCTCTTTTCCTGGTTTGAAATCCAATTGTTTGATTTTTCCACTATATTTGCTAGCTGATAATTACTCTAGAGAGCTCTTTCTGGATTCGGGCTCTGCAGGTGGGGAAACACAAAGGGTCAGAGCCTAGCTCTTCCCATTTCTCCCAGTACTGAGTAATGCAGACTCGGCAGAAGTTGTGCCCACAGTGTGTGGTCACTGGGTCCGTCAGATATTCCAGGCAGATAGGACATTTGGTTTCCTCTTGGATTTCCTGTACAGGAGTCCCTGAGGCCATGGTTGCTGGGACCTCTCGGCTTCTGTTCTCTTTTCATCAGAAATGGTTTTGCTGATAATGGAAGGTGCCTGTCCCATCTCATATCAGCTGTACAGGTGCAGAATGAGGTGAAGAGAAAGGAGAGGCCAGAAGGAGGAGCAGGAGAAAGATAAGGAAAGAAGGAAGCAGGAACTACATAGGCAAGGAATGGGAGCAGTGGGGTGTAAAGAAGCAGAAAGGGAGTGAAAGGAAAAGTGAGGGAAGGAAACAAACACACAAGAACACAAAAGCTTAGAATCAGGGTCTGTCTACACAGTACGTGTCCGGGCAGGGGTCAAGCTGGATTGTATTCCAGCAGCTAGCCCAAGCTACCCCGTTGATGCCGCGGCCACACTGCTATTGGTAGTGTGCTCAATCCAGCAGTCAGTATATGTACATCTACTCGAACTGGGAATCACACCTCCCAGGTGCTGTGTAGATGTTGTCATGGAGTGTGGGAGAGTCAGGGCCCTGCATCCCTCACTTCCTGCGATTCAGTGTGACTTTCAGTAAAACAGAAGGTTTATTAGATGACAGCAACAGAGTCTAAAACAGAGCTTGTAGGTACAGAAAACAGGACCCTTCAGTCAGGTCCATCTTGGGGATGGGGAGCCCAGACTCAGGTTCTGGGCCTGCCTCTGTCTCCTCAGCCTGCTCCAATGTGAAACTCTCTCCAGAAGTCTCACCCAGCCACACACCCCGGCTCCTGCTCCAGCCTTTGTCCAGTTTCCCCTGCATAAAGTGTCATCTGGCCCCAACCCCCTCCTGGGCTCAGGTTACGAAGGGCAGCTGCCATCCTTTACGTGCTGGCCATCAAGTGTCATCCCTCAGTGAAGTCACACCCTTATTTCCCATCACCATCTAGTATTAATGCAGACAGTAAACTAGTAAAACTCCCATGCAACATTGGCAGGTTAATACTCCCTACTCCGTCATATCTCTCCCCGCTTCGAGACTGAACTGAGTGGGGTCACTCTAACCAGTGACCTGGGGAAGTTCAGACCCCCCTCTCCAGGACAACGCATCAGTATCACGCTGGCACTCTCCTTTACATGGACCACCTCCATATCATAATCCTGCAGGAGCAGGCTCCACCTCAGGAGCTTGGCATTGGCTCCTTTCATCTGGTGTAGGTCAGCATACACAGTGAAGTGTCATCCAAATAGATATGACTGGAGTTTCTTAAGGGCCCATACCATAGCCAGGCATTCTTGGTTCTTGCTCAAGTACACGATGGGATCTCGCTCCCGCTTTTCATCAACCTCCATTAACACCACACCCAGCCCCGTGTGTGAGGCATTGGTGAACTCCATAAAGGGTTTGTCAAAGTCTGGGTTTACCAGAACTGGGCCACTGACCAGAGCTTCCTTCAGCACACAGAGAGCCCTCTGGCACTGCTCCGTCAAGACCACCTTGTCTGGCTTTTCCTTCTTGCATAGCTCAATGATGGGGGCGGTTATGGAGCTAAAGCATGGCACAAATCTTCGATAGTACCCCACCATCCCAATAAAGACTTGGACCTGCTTTTTAGTTTATGGAGTAGGCCAGTCTCTTATCACCTCCACTTTGGCTGGTTCCAGCTTTAGGCAGCTGCTCCCCACCTGGTGGCC
The DNA here is from genome assembly GCF_003597395.2 of Chelonoidis abingdonii. NCBI lineage: Eukaryota > Metazoa > Chordata > Testudines > Testudinidae > Chelonoidis > Chelonoidis abingdonii. The sequence goes on from NC_133781.1 coordinate 6,490,732, forward strand.
CAGGTAAGATACTTTGGCAATCCCCATCTTGCACTTCTCAGCTTTTATGGTCAGCCCAGCCTCCTGGAGTCGGTCCAGCACTTGTTTAACCTGGGACACATGATCCTCCCAGGTCTGGCTAAAGACACAGATGTCATCACTATGCGCCATGGCAAAACTCTCCATCCCTCTCAGTAGCTGATCCATCAGGTGCTGGAAGGTGGCCGGCATTCCCTTGAGGCCGAAAGGCAGGGTCAGGAACTCAAAGAGCCCCAGGAGGGTGATAAAGGCAGATTTCAGCCTGGTATTTGCAGTCAGTGGCACCTGCCAGTAGCCTTTTGTAAGATCCATAGTGGTAAGGTAGCGAGCTCCTCCCAGCTTGTCTAGGACCTCATCAGGCCTGGGCACAGGGTAGGCATCAGATACTGTGTTGGCATTAAGCTTCCGATAGTCCACACAGAACCAAATTACAGAACCAGATTCATCCATCCTTTTTGGGAACCAGCACCTCAGGCAAGGCCAAGGGCTGGAAGATGGCTGGATCACCCCCAAAGTCAGCATGTCCCTGACCTCTCTTTCCAGGTCCTGAGCAGTTTTCTCTGTGACTCAGAAGGGGGAGCATCTTATAGGAGGGTGTGATCCTGTCTCCACCTGGTGGACAGTCGTATTAGTGAGTCCAGGCTGGTTGGAAAACAGTTGTTGGTATAGATGCAACACCCCTCTGAACTCAGCTTGTTGGGCAGGTGTTAGCTGATCAGAGAGGGGAATTGTTTCCTGGGGGGAGCCAGCTCCTGTCTCAGGGAATATATCTACTAAACAGTCATCTCCCTGCTCCTTCTAATGTCCACACACAGCCAACACCACATTCCCCCTGTCATAATATGGCTTCATCATATTAACATGGTACACTCAGTGGTGGTGCGCCCAGTTAGTCAGCTCCACTACGTAGTTTACCTCATTTAGTTACTTGACAACCTTGAAAGTGCATTCCCAGGTGGCTTGTAGTTTGTTTTTTCTCACAAGGATGAGAACCATCACCTGATCTCTGATGGCATAGGTGTGGACCTGTGCCATGCGGTCATACCAGACCTTCTGTATCCTCTTGGCTCAGGCCAGATTCTCCTCGGCCAAGCCCAGGAGCTCAGCAAATCTTTCTCGGAAGGTCAAGACACACTCCACCACTGATTCTCCATCGGGAGTGGCCTTCCTCTCCCATTCATCTCTCATCAGGTCCAGGGGACCACTTATCCTTCTTCCATATAACAGTTCAAAAGGCAAAAACCCAGTAGACTCCTGGGACACTTCCCTGTACGCGAACAGTAGGTGAAGTAAATACTTGTCCCAATCCTGTGGGTGCTGGTTCATAAAGGTTTTCATCATCATCTTTAGAGTTCCATTGAACCTCTCCACCAGCCCGTTGGACTGGGTGTGATATGCTGAGGCCCAGATGTGCCAGGACCTTGGTCTGTCAAGACTTCCTTGGGGATCCCCACTCAGCTGAAAAGGGTCAGCAGTGCATCTGCCTCTGTGTCTGCTTCGACAGAAGACAAGACCATTGCCTCGGGGTAACGGGTAGCAAAACCTACTATCATCAGAATGTATTTCTTCCCCAACGGGGTCGTCTTGCTGAGGCCCCACTATGTAAAGGTTCCTTTATGATGGTTGTTAGGGGGTTTATTCCTTCACCCTCTTACTTCCCTGGTCCTTCTCACATGAACAGAGAGCAACAATACCCAAAGTCCAAAGGTGCAAACAATTCGATGTTTATTGGGGTGAACTTCCAACAAGCATGATTCCAGTTTCCTTCCTTAGTGTTCCCCTTCCCAGCTCTGACACCACAGAGCCTTGCCTGTGTCCCTGTTCCCATCCCCTGTTCTCATTCCCCCTTTAGCAAAACATGATCCCAATTCCCCCAACCCCAGTCCCTGTTCCCATTCCCCCCACCCCCGATTGACTGCAGACTATTATAGTAAAACTTGAATTCTGCTTAGCTATACCTTAACCAATCACTTTACTGAAATTTAATTAACCAATCCTAACATACGGTAACATGGTTATTTAACCAGTTATATCCCACCACCTTAATTAGTTTATACCAGACAAAATTAATTATACAGTAGACAGAAATAATCACAGAACCAGACAGAGAACATGCAAATAAATATACAAAACAATACAGAAGTGAGGATTTCACAGCTACATCTATACAAACATAAGGGTTTTCCAGCTTTGTCTATTGATAAGTGAGTTCTTACCAGACAGGATGCTATCAAACTAAGTTTCCTTTTACATCTTCTAGGCTCTTCCCTTTCTCTGGAGGTAACAGAAATATCAGGACAGGACTGTATTCGTAACAGCCCAATAGCACCTTATTTCAGTGTGACTAGTTTGGAATGTGAGGATGTGACCACACACTTCCCAGCTTATGGCTGCCTAACTACATCTTAGGTGAAGGCCTTAGCCTGTCACGGTAAGAGAAGGCCATTACACAGACAGTGATCTTTGATTTTTTCTTTTATACCTCTATAACTAGCTAAGGGCTTGGCTACACTTGAGAGTTACAGTGCTGGTGATGGCTTTACAGCGCTGTAACTCACTCTCCGTCCACACTGGCAAGGCACATACAGCGCTGTATCTCCCTAACTACAGCACTGATTGTACTCCACCTTGATGAGAGGAATAAAGAGAACAGCACTGCTCTTGCAGCACTGGGGTGCCATTGTAAACAGTGATTAATCTTACTACGCTGTAACTGACCTCTGGAACCTTCCCATAATGCTTTTAAATAAAGATACCACTCTTTGTTTTGTTGCGATGCCTCTCTTTGTTTTGTTGTGAACTTGGGGCTCCCGGAGCTGCTTATCTAAAAAACAAACACAGCTACTGTTTGCTCAAGCAGAGGCAGGCAGGGGATGAATGTCCACAGCTAGGTTTGCTTGAGGAGAGAAGCAGCCCGGCGGGCGGGAGGTCCGTTTTGGAGCAGCTGATTATCTGGTCTGTGAGGGAAAAAACAAAGAAGGCTATTTGCATTTAGTGAATGAGAGAGGGGTGGGGGCAGGGATCAGAACTTGCAAGGCAGGGAGCTGACAGCGTCAGCTCCAAAAATCCACTCTCTCTCTTTCCCCCACGCTCTCTGTCACACTCACCCCACCCTCCTCCTTTGAAAAGCACGTTGCAGCCACTTGAACGCTGGGATAGCTGCCCATAATGCACCACTCCCAACATCGCTGCAAATGCTGCAAATGTGGCCACACTGCAGCGCTGGTAGCTGTCAGTGCGGCCACACTGCAGCGCTTTCCCTACACAGCTGTACAAAGACAGCTTTGACTCCCAGTGCTGTACAGCTGCAAGTGTAGCCAAACCCTAAGCGATAAGAATACATCTAAATTCTTAAAGTATAGGCCTTTGCAGACAGGCCTGAATATCTATATCCTAACAATGGGCAAAGGTCTCAAAGCTGCTTTCCCCTTGTCCCGGGCCTTCCCCACCCTCTTGACAGGGGTCACAGGACCTGTAATACTGTTGGACAATATCAAAGACTCCAGGCCAGTAAAAGTTCTGTAGCAGCCTCTGGATTCCCTGGTGTCCTGAGAGAAGGGACAACGGGGACTGCTCAGCACACAAAGCTAGACATGCTCAAGTTCACAATTAGCAGCAATCTGCTCCTCTGCACAGGCTCTTTGCTGCTGGAGCTCCCTGCAAATGTTTCTCACCAAAGCATTTCCCTCCACAGGTCTAGATTCTGACTTGGGTTGTATCATTGCTCCTTTGACCTCAGCAGTTAGCCAGTGTTTGGGGCCTTGCTAAGTTCATCCACTGGGAGGAGAAACTGATTATAGGAGTCAGGTATTTCTTTGGTGCAATCTTTATTATTTACAAACAATGTCCACACATTTCTGTGCCCTGAACAAGAGCAGCTGGCAGTTTCCTTACTCAAAAATCCATGTGTTCCCAGGGAACCCTGTGCTTGAAGCAAGCTCTGTCTCATAGTTTCCTGCTGGGATCACACGCATGACTACTTCTCTTGGCTTTCTGTCTCTCACACACCAAGCTGCCAGCCAACCCCTGAGCCCCTGTGTTTTCAGCCAGTTCTAGGGAAACCCCTTAGGCCTGCTCTACACTTAACACTTAGATCAACCTAATGATATCACTCAGGGCTGTGAAACATTGTGTGCCCTGAGTGCTACAGCTGGATGGACCTAATCGCTGATGCAGACAATGGAATTCCTCTGGTGGGGGATTAACTATAGCGATGGAAAAACCTTCTGTCAATGCAGGAAGCATCTACACTACGGCACGTCAAGGACACAGCTGTAGCATAGCTGTGCCATTCTAGCCAATGTAGTGTAGACATACCCTTATTCATCCTGATACCTGGTCCACTTCTAACCCTTAGGGTGACCTAGCTACATGGCTCAGGGCTGTAAAAAATTCACACCATGTATGATGTAGTTAGGTCAATCTAACTCCAATGTAGATGTAGATAGGTCAAGGGAAGAATTCTTTGTTGCCCTAACTACTGCCTCTCCTAGAGGTGAATTAACTGTATTGATAGAAAAAAAAAACCCTTCTATCAATGTAGAACGTGTATGCTAACCATTCATTTCTACTGGATATTGCGATGAATGCACACTCCCCAGTCCCTAGCTATCCCTCTGCTAGCATCCCTCCTGGTGCAGTCTCCAGCTTCTCCCCAAAACTCCCATTCATTCTGTGACCCTGCCACTCCCACATCTGCCTGTCCCCAGCCTGACTTTTAATTCTGTCCCCCAGCCCCTCCTTCAGTTCTGACCTTGCAGCCCCCTCATCTGTCCCTCAGGGCCTCTCTGCTCCTCCTGCAGCTCCAGGGGTTCTTCACCCCTTCTCCCTCAAACCCCTGGTGCTGCAGGGAGGTAGTAGGGAGGAGCCTTCAGGGGTCACAGAGCTGAGGCCAGATGGTTGGAAAGACAGGAATTCCTCAGGTTATAAGGGCTAGGACAACTGTGGTGAGAAAAGCCCATTATTTCATTCCCTATGGGCTGTTCCTCCCCCACTACCCCACCCCGACATGTCTCAGTGGCACTGTCTGATCAGGATCCCCAGAATCCTCCTGGCTCATAGAGGACAGTGGCAAACAGGCTGCACAATCCCTGGGGCAGTGATGAGGCTGGCTTCTCTCCCTCACTGACTCAATGCTCTCTATGGTTTGACAGTCCAGAGGCTGCACAGAGTTACGACTGGAAGCAGCCTCCACGGTCACAGAGACAGGATAGAAAGTCCACAGGGAGAGGTCACAGAGGGTAGGGTGTGTGAAGCTAGAGAGGCTGATATGTTCCACCCACCCCGGCCCCAGTGTCTCAGGGACACAGTCTGAGCCGGGATCTCCATTCCCCGCAGAGCCAGGGTCGGATTCTCTCCCCAGGGATGGAGGCCGGTGAGAAAGTGAAGATTGGGGCCTTGTCACCAGCATCAATAAATGTCACCTGCCCCCGGTCACAGTCCAGACAAACCTGGATCCTGCTGGGGATGCGGCGCCGGGGCAGGAGGGTCTCAGGGGAGGTGAGAGCCCTGAACTGCCCACCCCACCACTCCAGGGCCCAGATCCCCGCCTCAGGGCTACGGTTGATCTGTCCTTTCCTCCCCACAGACTCTGTGGCCACCCCCACAGCCCAGCCTTCCCCACTGCCAACCTCCACCTCCCAGCAATGTCTCCCCGAGATAAATCTCTCACAGCCCAGCACACAGGGCTCAAGGTCAAATCTCTCAGGGTTGTTGGGTAGTCTCTGCCGTCTGTCTGCCCATTTCACACTTTTCCGATCCTTTGACAGGACGAGTTGGGGATGAGCCGTGTCTGGATCCAGAGTCACATTCACTGAAGAAAGAGAATCCGAGCGTTAGGGGCAGAGTTCAGCCCTGCAGGAGGCTGGGACCATTTCTCACGCTCCCCAGCAGCCCTGGTCTGGCTCAGACAGGCCTGGATCCCAGGGACCTGCCTCAGTCCTGGGCACCTGAGACTGAGCAGAGATGTCACTGCAGCTCCTCTTTCTTTGTATTGGGACCCACTTCACTAGTTTCTCATTTATTGGAAAGGCTTCAGCTCCCAGCTCCCCATTCTGGAGCTGCTTCATTCCCAGCAGCACAGACGCAGACAGGAAGGTGTCAGAAGCTTTTACTGAGGAGGGAGCAGAAGAGGCAGGTACCAGCTTTAAGCCCCAGAGGGAAGCTTCCTCCCCTAATGCAGCCTCCACTTCCAGGCCAAGGAACAGAGAAGAAGGTGCAGCAATAGGGAAAAGCTGCTTAATACCAGAGAGTAGGAAGTGGCATTAGGTGGGGTAGCCCCATCTCCAGCCCAGAGAGAAGGGAGGAGCTGCCAGCATCAGAGGGAGAGCATTTCCCCTATCCAGGAAGCAGTAAGCAGCTCCAGTGGGAGAGCCCAGCCCTGCCTACAGGAAAGGAAGGATGTTGGAGAAGAGTGATGGGGAGACCCCCTGCACTGGGTTAAAGCAGAGGAATGTGTCAGCCCTCAGGGCAGAGAGCTCTGTTCGGGTGCTGCTCAATGAGTGTTTCTGTTCATCAGCCTGGGCATGACCTCAGCACTACAGTTGGTGTCAGGATTTTGTGTGTTACATCATCTTGGTATCTCCCCAGAAGTTCCTGAAGTTTAGTAGAATTTGGGTGGGGGAGCTCAAGGTCCCGCAGCCTGTGGCCTTGCCCCTTCCATGGCCTCACCCTACACCTCCTCTTCCCACTCCCTGACCAGGCTGGGAGCCTTGGCCACTGTGGAGCACCCCTGATCCTCCACCTGCCCTGGGCTGAGGTCCAGGGGGCCCGAGAGCAGCCCCCAGTACATATCCTTGCTCCCCAGAGTGCGCCACCCAGGGCAGGTGGAGGGTCCAGGGCTCCCCAGTGCAGCCCGGGCTCCCTAGGTGACAGCCTAGCTCTAGCTTGTGGCCTGGCCAGGGGGCAGGACCTTTGGGGAAGAGGACAGGGGTGAAGCCACTGAGAGGAGCCAGGACCAGGAAGAGACTGGCACCGCGGGCAGGGGCTGTGCTTCATGGGGGGAAGCTGATCAGCTGCAATGCCACAAAGCACAGAACCTGCCTGCGAAGCTCCAGGCCTGCCCAAGGCTTGCAGTTTGGGAGGCAACATGGTCCCCTGCCCCCAGGAGTAGATTTACCATTAAACATACCCTACGGTGGCACAAGGCCCCCAATAACAGGGGGTTCCCCAAAATGCAGTAGCACAGCAGGGCTCAGACAGATAGGCTGCCTGCAGGCTGTGGCTGGTGGCCGCACGCCACTCCCAGAAGTGGCCGGCAGCTGGCATATCACTGCGTGCACCTGGCTGGGGGGGAAGAAAAGCGGCTCCACATGCTTTCTGAACCGCTGCCCTCCTCCCCCAAGAGGTCCGCAGAGCCATGCCATCAGCAGCGAGCAGGGTTAAGGCGGCTCCCTGCCTGCTCTGCCTCACTCCCTCAGTGCCATTTCCAGAAGTGGCTGGCATGTACCTGCACCCGCTGGGGGGAGGGTGGATGTATCCACACATTGCCCCTGCCCCCAGCACCGACTCCGCAGCTCCTATTGCAGCCTCCCAAGGAGCTGCTGCCAGAGGGGTGTGCCGGTCACTTTTCGAGCCGCGCTGCCTGAGGTAAGCGCTGCGCTCCGTCACACGCCCCAACACCCTGGCCCAGCCCAGAGCCCACACCCAAACTTCTTCCCAGAACCTGCACCCCTTCCCATACACCTCCCCCGCAACTCCCTGCCCCAATCCAGAGCCCGCACCCAACACTCAAACTCCCTCCCAGAACCTGACCTCCACACTCCCTCCTGCACCCCAAACCTCTGCCCCAATCAAGGTACCTCACTTTATTTTCATTTACTTCCTATTACTTATAATAAAGGAGGAGGAGGAAGAAAAACAAAGAATGAAAAATGTAGGGGAGATAAGAGAGAATGTTCTTTTTCTTGGCTGGGTCCCGAGAGGGGTGGGGGACGAAAATGAAGCTGTGCACAGAGCCCTCAATAATCCGCCACTGCCTACCCCAAACTATGCCCATGTTAAAAAGTAGGGGGGCTGGCCCCCTGGTTCCAGTGTCCCTGGATCTTTTTACAGTTTAATGTGTTATTTTTAGGGATCTGTGTGTCATGGTCGCTTTTGGTTTGGTTGGTAACTCTAGCTACAATCTCATAAAGATGTTTTCACTGGAATTTTCTCATAATTTAAAGACAATCTCCACCTGCAAACTCACCCTGTCTGTGTGCTCCTAGGGATTCTCCTCTTTTTGTCTCCAGTGCAGATGGCAGAGTGTCTGGAGAGGGAAAGGATAAGAGAGGTGAGATTTCAGGCTTTCATATTGATAACAGCATCACCACTCTGAACCACTAGAACTGTGTTTTCATCATGACAGAGAAAAAGACTAAGACATGCTCAGGTATTTCATATAAAAAGGTCTGAAACCTTCTATTTCCTCTTACTTTCAGGCCCTGTCCCAGCAATGGAACCAACATCCATGAAGCCTCACAACCATCCCAGGACACACAATCTGTCAGTGAGATTTACTTTTCCCCTCATCAACTCCCTCTCACCCCCCGACCCTTCTGATTCCAGTTGGTTTGTCTCATTCACTTGATGCCTTTTGTCGTAACCTAGACCCAGGTCGTGCAATGACTTTGGCATGAAAGTAACTTTACCCACTTGGGTCCCTTTGACAATAACGGGATATTGAGAATGTGTGAAATTGTGGCTCTAATTGTGAGCTGTTGTGTCTGTTTACTCAGTGTCTCTATAGACAGCAGCATGGTGGGGCCCTCATCCTCCACAGGCAGAAATAGGAATAATAATAAAATCATTTTATCCATGTGGAAATCGAAGTAGGGGAAGGTTGGCTCAATGGGCCAGATTCACCCCTGTAGGAGAGGGGGAGGGGCCATTTGTGACTGCTGTTCAGTGGCTGCAGGGGCCAGTGCAGATCTTGGCACAGGCTGAGGAAGTTCTGAAGCCAGCCAGAGTTACATCCCTATGACAATGGACCCCATGTGTCGGGGAGTGTGCATTTGCACTGACTGATTTGGCTTTGGCCTGGTGAACAGTTTGCTGGACATAAGGGAAATGTTGCCTTAAGTTGTGATAAGCGTCTATCTCAAATCTGGACCTTAGCATCCAAAATCTGGGTGCTTACTATGGACTCCCCCAAGCTTTCTACCAGCTTGGATCTTATCTCGCTGCCACCATCCGAAGTTTTTCCAGGGTTCGGCCCCCTCTCGGGTTCCCCAAACCTTTCCTTGGAGAACCCTCTCTCTGGTCTCCCCAACTCCCCCTGGAGAGACCCCCAAGACCCAGAAGTCTGAGTCTTACCGGCAAGGGTAATACCTCCCTTCCCCCTCCTTCTCCCCCGAGGCAAGCCTTCAACACAAGGGAACAGAGATAATCTTACCTCTTTCCCTCCCACCACTCGCTGGTACTGCCGAGCCCCCCTCCGTAGATCTAACACAACAAGAATCTCCTTCCCTTGTACCGTAATCTACCCAGAGAGAAAACTCAACCCAAGTCTTAAAAAGAAAACTTTATATATATAAAAAAAAGAAAGAAAATACAGATAAACTAAACACTGCATTAAGAGAATCAATACAGGGATATGGCTTATAAGAAAATAGGAATAAGCAGTCAAGACAGCCAATTTAAACCAGTCCAGCAAACAACACACATGTAAATACAAAACAAAGCCTACAACAGCCTATAGCCTTGCTACATTTGTACTCACACTTTGGTAGACGAAAGTTAGAAAAAAGATTGGAGTTGGAAGAAAAGCTGTTTCACTCCATAGCCGGGAGAAACAAAAGACTCAGAGTCCCCAATTCCCGCCCCTGACTTTTAAAAAATCCAGTTCTCTGATTGTTCCTCTGGTCAGGTGTTTGGTTCCCCCTTTACAGGTAAAGAAAATTTAACCCTTACCTATCTACTTATGACATAAGTGACCTTGTTATTAAGTGATGTGTCCATAAGTTGCTCTGTGGGACAAAGAGATGTTTGGCTCATACTATGTGTTTAAAGACAACAGACACCCAGAATGTGCTGCCAAGAAGCAGTTAGCAAAGTCCACAACCCTTATGCAGAGAAAAAAGAACAGTGACATGAAAATAGCTTGGACAGAAAAAGTCCCGTCAGTCAAAAAGTTCATGCATGTATAGTGTATGAGTTATACAAGGTACTTTCTACTAATAACACACAAAGGTGATTGGAAAAGAACTAATAAATATATAATCTGGATGTGTATAATATGTAAGATATTGTAAAGGGTAGATGGAGCATCATAGGAGAAATGTATCATGAGCCGCCTATGCCCCAAGAAAAGGTAATTGGGCAGTATTTCTTTCAGTATGTCTGTCATATCTTACTTTAACACTAATTGTAATAGCAAGACATGCTTTTGGAACAATTAAGGGGTTGAATTAGTCAATCTGAGTGACGTGGACCGCAAGTGTGTGGCATTCTCACCCAACAATTAAATAGATGCATAATCTAATTATGAATCAATTGTCTAGCACCATTTGCCTCCAACAGCCTAAGACGCTTATACCTATTTCCCATCCTAGATCCCTTCTAGGTACCTTTGAACTTCCTCAGAGCCTCCACTAGCGCAATAGGTTTCTGGGAGAAACCACTGATTTGCTCTTCCAGTTCAGGAGAAATCTCCTCTGGCTGCTGGAACTTCCCCTTCTCCCACCTGTAGAAAAACAAACAAACAATTTCATGAGATTATATTCCATTTACTGACTCATTATAAGTTCTTGCTGATAAGTTGTCGCTCTAATGGGACTGGAGTTAGAATTCCTTTACTTCTGCCAGCCTCAGAGAAGGTGCAACATTCCCTTCCAAAGAACCATTAATATTCTTTACCTCTGGCAAGGAGAGACCAGCTCTGGGGATAAAGGGAATTGAGTCTCCATGGGCAATTCACTGCATGGCCTCCATGCTCTGATGCACAACAGGTTCCCAGGTGAAGTGCTGTAGAAATCTGCCCACTAGGAACTAGACTGAGACCCCAACTGCCCCTTCCCCGGGTCCTCAGGTGGGGAGACTCTTGAGCACTGCTGCCCTGTACTGAATGGTAACCAGGGCCCCAGCGGTGACAGGGCAATATTCCATCCCCACAATCCTGAGGCACGCAGTACCCACAGGGATGTGACATCTCTAGGAAATACTTTAGTTAGTCTTCCCCACTGAATGGATAATTCCAGAGTCTTCTGAGCAAGGGTTGAGAACCTCAGGATGAAGTTGATCAGAGAGATTTGTATCCAACATGTGACCTTCGCCACACATTTTGTTGTAGAGCCATGGGGAGATGTGGTGCTAACTGTGATGGGGTCACCAGGATGCAGCCTGGGACTGTGGGACTGCTGCACCCCCTTAACTCTCTCCAGTCTGGGCTGTCTCTCACAATGCCTTGCTAGTGAAAAGCAGCAAGCCCCTTACCACTCAGCACAACAGCATGTTGAGCCCTACACCCAGCTATACTGCATGAATGATCCCAGAGCCACTCATGAATCATACAGAGAAAGGCACCAGCCAAATCCTGACCCGCAGCTCCCTGTACTGTACCTCAGGAATATACTATCTAATTTTTAATTGGTTCACCACTTCCTCAATAGCAAGAGTATATACACCAGCCTTTGCAAAACCTGAGCAGATTTACGACACACTTCATACAAACTCCCTGGTAAAGATAACCAGTAAAAGAAGTTTATTGACTACAAAAGATAGATCTAAAGTGATTGTTATATACATACAGATAAGGGTAGCATAAAATCCCTCCTGGGTAGCTATACTGAATCTTTACCTGTAAGAGGTTAAAAAGCTCAAATAACCTGGTTGGCACCTGACCAGAAGGACCAGTGGGGAAAGAAGATACTTTCAAATCGGGGGGAGTGGGGGGTTGTTTGTGCTTTCTTTGTTTGTTCCCTCTCTGGATGGAGAGAGAGACCAGGCAGGAACAACATCTCCTGAAAACATACCTGAAATGATTCATCTAAGACTATAAAAACTGTAAGTAAGGCAAGGAAATGCATTCGATTATCTTTTTGTTGTAGCTTGTGAATTTCCCCCATGCTAAGAGGTAGTTTTATTCCTGTTTTTTGTAACTGTAAAACTGAGTCCAGAGGGGAATTCTCTGTGTTTTAAATCTTTTTATTACCCCGTAAAGTTACCTTCCATCCTGATTTTGCAGGTGTGATTCTTCTACTATTTCTTTACTATTTCTTTTAAGTACCTGATTGATTTTAGTGTCCTAAAGATAAAGGGTCTGGTTTGTACTTACATTAAAGGCAACTGGTTGGTATATTATTCTCAAGCTTCCCCAGGAAAGGGAGTGAAGGGGCTTGGGGGGATATTTTGGGGGGACAGGGTTCCAAGTGACCCTTCCCTGAATTTTTGATTAAATCACTTGGTGGTGGCAGCAATACCATCCAAAGACAAGGAATTTGTGCTTTGGGGAAGTTTTTAACCTAAGATAGTAGAATATAAGCTTAGGGGGTCTTTCATGAGGGTCCCCACCTCTGTACCCCAGAGTTCAGAGTGGGGAGGGAACCTGACAGTGATAGACCAAAAGAAAATATAAGCAAGCAGTCTAAACTCTCAACCGTATTAGACTGGGCAACATCTAGATTAAGCAGTTTTTCTCACCCCACTGAATATTGCAGTTCACAGTACACAGATTTCACCCTTAAAATCCTGGCCAGTCTCCTCTGTTGGAGTCTGTTAGGAAGGAGTTAAAATTTAGCCAGCAGAAAAGACAGAAACTGCTAAAAAGCAAGGACATAGTTTTTGTTATTACATAATAACTTAGTTTAGCTTATTGGTAAGAAGGAACAAAGCTTGTGCCCATGGAAAAGGACAGTTCTATGAAGAAAGCAGGATTGGGCCCAGACAAGCAAGCAGGATTATTTTAGTAGCACAAACGGCACTGACAACTGCAAACAACTGATAAGCTTATTTGGTCAATGCCTGCCCAGTAACTTAGCTTTTTGGACAAAATAAACCCTCCCTATCCCATAGCTTAGTGGTTTGAGCATTGGCCTGCTAAACCCAGCGTTGTGAACTCAATTCTTAAGGGGGCCATTTAGGGAGCTGAGGTAAAGATCTGTCTGGGACTGGTCCTGCTGTGAGCAGGGGGTTGGACTAGATGACCTCCTGAGGTCCCTTCCAACCCTGATATTCTATGATTCACAGTCCACTGGATATCTGTAAGGACTTATCCCTACCCCACCTCCTTCCCCCGCAAGGTAGTCATAAATGTTTGATGTAATTAGGATGACCTGTATGTATTGTTCTTATTTTTAATCTTTGTTGAGAGGTAATGATAAAAATAATTTGATGTACCTATCTCATAGAACTGGAAGAGACCCCAAAAAGTTGTGGTGGTTTGTTTTTTTTTTTGTGACTTTTAACAATGTTTGTCTCTGTATATACAAATAAATTGATAAAATAATCTATATAATTGACCACTATGGCACCATATTTTTGAAGCTGCTTGTGAGTCTTTCTGGTACCATAAATAAATTCCCTTCAGTATTGTCTGTGCTTGCCTGATTCTTGGAAAAAAGAATCTTTTTGCCTAACAGTTTTGGCTCAGCGAGCAGGGTATGATCAGGAATCCTCAGAGAGTTTCTCACAACCAGGGATAGAGGTAAGTACCTTTCTACTTATCACCTCTACCACACACCTTGTTTTGGGACTCCACAAGACACCCCTCCACACCCCCTTTTTAATATGAACCACATATAGGAAGCAGAGGCAAGAGGACTGAACAGGACTATGTTTGTGGCCAAAGTTGTTGAGGTGCAGGGATCGCTGGAAGCGAAGGCTGCATTGTCAGGTACTGAGCACCAGAGTGTATGCTGCAGTGAACAGAGTACAAGGGTGTGCTCAGTCAGTCTCCCCTGAAGCATCGCTTAAGTGGGTTTCAGGAAGCTGGGATACAACGTCTTATGAATTGCTCCAAAATGCATCAGATAACCTCCCTGAGAGCGGTGGGGGGGACTCACTGGCGTGCCCCAGGGTGCACCATTGATACCCTCTACAGAAGGTAGACTCATTAACTGGCGGGGAACATCAGTGATGCCTTCCACAGGAGGGAGACTCATTGATTTTTTGAAAAGGAAACATGAAAAGGTTAAAAAAACGATGGCAAAAGATGGATGGAATGAGGGTATGAGTACAATAAATAGTGTGTTGTGATGGTCTGGTCAGACAAAAGGAAGATTAGAGAAAGGAATTGTAATAACGTATTGTGAATATAAAAGGAAATTACAGAAGTTGAAAATACTCCAAAAGGCTCTCACATCAGAGCTAAATCAAAAGGAAGATTACAGCCACAAGCTGAGCAAGCTTAAAGCAAAACACAAGACTCTAAAAGCAAAGCTAAAACAAAACAACTCTCTGCACGTCATATTGTTGCTAGCAGACAACAAAAGGGTAATTTTACTAACCCTGACTCAAGTAGCCATACTGATAAAGAAGAAAACTAAATTGATTAAAAACACCTTAAAAAACAAATTCAAAATTGGAACCTGGCACACACACGGGAAAAAATATCAAGATAATTGGCTCCCTCCTCCGCCCCCTTTTAACCCAAAATTAAGTGCCAGTGCTCCCTTGGCCCCTCTCCAAGTGACCACTCAGTGGTTAGGGACAGGTGAAAACAAAGTAAGTACACTCCTCTCAACACAAAGGAAATGAGGGCTTACTAAAAAAAATCTCCCCGATTAAAAGCCCAAAAGCCCAAATTTAATATTCTTAAAACCCCCCCAAACAAACAAACAAACAAAAAAAAAAACAGATGGTTACCACCTATACATTACATTCCAGGAATCTTTATATCTTAACAAAAGCTAAATGCCCCGACCTATCATGGACCAAGGTCCCTACAAAAGGGCACCAAAACAGCGTTTGGGCCTTTGTTAAATTTATATCTAAAAATAACACAACCCTTGCCTGTGCTAAGTTTAAGAAAGCTGTCCAAAAAGCTCTGGGCAATGGAGCTGGTAATTGGGGACTGATCATGGGCTGTGTGCAAGGCAAGGATGTTCCGACCCCTCAGTACTGCGAGAGAAAGTGGGAGATGTATTCCAGCAATGCAGGCATTGCAGACCCCCCAAAAAAGGATCAGGTATTTTTAAAGATGTTAAAGGAAGGTTTTAACTCCCATCTGCAAACAGCCCTTAATTTGGGAGTGAACCCAGGCTCTGATTATAAATCTATCTATATGTAGGCCTCTAAATGCAAAGCCAAACAAGCAAAAAAAAAAAAAAAGGAACAAGGCTACTCGCGTTGCTATGGTAACAGCAAAAAATAATGTAGCCTGCTATAATAGTGGGCGTCTCGGGCACACCCAAAAAAACTGCAAAAACCCCAAAGCCTAGTCAGAGACAGAATCATGGCCAGTTAAATCCCTGCAGTACTTCACTGCCTTTTCGACCTGGTCCTGGTCCTGTCCCCACTGCCCCCCCTACCTCCCAGTGTTTTGTATGTGGGGAAACTGAACATTGCGCAGCCAGTATCCAAGCCAAATAACCCTGGGTAACTAACAACAGCCCTACCCAGTGTCTCAACTGACTGCCAACCTTTACTCACACCTGAGTAAAAAGAAAATGGCCAGGCTTTTAAATTCCATAACCCGCTAAAATCCAGCACCCCCCACCCCCTTGCCTGTCAGTATTGCTAATGCAAATATAAATCTCTCAAGGCCACGTTTACAAGCGTAAATAAGGGGCCAGCCATACACAATTCTCATAAACACGAAAGCATCTATTTCCATTACTGACCTCCTCCTCCTCACTGCTAAACAGTATATTACTATTTCAGGGGTAGAAGCTGCACAACTCACAGCTTATAAAAGCTATTCTGTTCTTGTAAAATCTAATCTATTCTTCTAAACTCAAGTCTTTTTTTCAAATGTAGCTTCAAATGCAAAGGGGACTATTTTCGGCAAGAACATCCTCTGTGACATTGCAGCAATTCTTAACTTTGCTCAAAGTACAGTTACTAATAAACTTATGCGTACTCATACCATCCCCCTCCACAATAATACATTTCTCTCGTGTTGCACTGCCAAATCTGTGGCTCTTACCTGAAATACATCTAATCCTTTTTCAAAAATTATGTTCCAGGTTCCTCTCTGTTTAGGGAAAAAAAATAAGCTGTCTTGCAGTTCAATGCCTGCTCATCTTTGACCACCCCATCCAGGTTACCAGGCAATTTCCGCCACCTACCAAGCAACACTCCCTCAAATCTGAGGCCATGGATGCGGTAGGTAATATTATTTACTCTTTACTTCAGCAAGGCATACTTGTTCCTTGTAAAAGTGCACCCTCTTAAGCCCAGGACCCTCCAAAAACCCCCTCATGGGTGGACATACAGAAGGAAAATCAGTTCATGGTATTGGCCCATACAAATACCTGTGTAAAAGTGCAAAAAATTCCAACATGGGTTCATAAAACCAAAATTAAAATGTATAAATAAATTCATTTTGTTTATGTTGTATCCCTTTAGATAACAAATGTAACTTCTCATGTTAATCCTCCTGGCAAACATACCTAATGCAGCCTCCTAAAATCTGCCCTTGGTACATGATACACAAAATTCCTGTTTCAAAGCTGGCCAGTATGTGCAACTCCCTACAGAAGGGTGCAGCGAACGAGTAAAGAAGACCAAGCACTTGCTTTGCCCCCAGACCAGACCACCTGGGACCTATCGTGGTTACAGCTTGCCTCCAAAAACATCCAGGCTCCAACATCTCAATCCGACTACCACAGCCCGGGAGCAGTCTTCGGCTCCCTCCCTGCATTTCACCGGATCTGGACTATAACTGGGTATTTAGCTTCAGGGAATGTGGGCACACACATATAGGACCCCCAATTTCGAAATGCAAGATTACAAAATGATGGGTCAAAGGCCAAATCACCCAAGCCCTTAAGCATACCAACACCAGGTTATCTTATGCTTTAACTGCAATTAATGTAGCCATAAACATTTTTTACAAAATCATTAAAAAAACCTCAGATGCTATAGTCAACCTGGCCAAGTCACAAGCTAAGGGTTATGCTTGTAATATGCTGGCTCATAATTGTTTTTTTGGGGGGGCAATATTAAACAAAGGAAAAACAAACATGTTAAATGTATGCCTGGGTTTTCACCCGTCCCATATCCTTTCCTCCCCTGCCCTTGCCCACCCTGCAGGCATCTCTATACAACTAATAGTAGCCTCTCTACTTCCTCCAAACTCACCCTTCACCTTCAATTTCCTTCGTGTGTATCCTTCTGTCATTTCTGCTCATGTGTTTCCTTCTTCTTTCCGTTTCAAGTCTATTAAATATGTGGCTAATAATATAGTGTACAAAGCAGGGCTGTCTAAATAGCTAACACCATCCTCTGACAATGCTATACTGATGACAATCTTGAACTGTTGCACAAAAACAGTTACATCATGTGCTCCTGTTCTACCCTTCGCCCTTTGACCTTGTCCTCTTCTGTTGTTGTAAATGTCCTTCCTCTTGCAAATGATGAAGTTGCCGTACAAGTATCCGCTACCCAGTTGTGTTTCATCACCACTGCATTTTATTACATGTACGAATCATTACAGTGTCAGGCAAATGCTTCCATGTGCCTGAAAATTACTAACTCATTTACCCTAGGTAATGTGCACCTCCCTGGCCGTATGTTCACTAAAATAACAACAGCTCCTCGGTGGTATAACAACCTATACCTGGGCAACATACTGGTTCAACTAGCCAAAAAGCTACTACTCAAAGTGGTCCTGGCTGCTGTGTCTGTGTTTACCACCATTCATAACCACATGACCAAAGGTTGCATTCAAGTCCAGCCCTCCAATCAAACCATCACCCATCTGAAAAATCCTGTTTGTAATGTATCTTATAGCCCCATCTCCTGGTAAACAATTGTCCAAATAACAGCTGCTGTCGCTTCTATATTTGTGTTACTAAGCTCTCTTTTCATGTGTGGGTACTTTAGACACATGCTTCAAAATCTTACTATGTTACCTACCTTTATCCCCTTCTTCCAATTCCCCTCTCCCTCTCTCCTCTCACCTTCCTCAGGCAACCCTAAAACAAATCATGTATATTAAACTATTTAAAGTATTGACTTTATCTCACTTAAAAGTTTGATTTGTCAAAAGGAGGGAATTGTCAGGAAGGAGTTAAAATTCAGCCAGCAGAAAAGACAAACTGCTAAAAAGCAAGGACATAATTTCTGTCAATACATAATAACTTAGTTCAGCTTATCAGTAAGAAGAAATAAAGCTTGTGCCCATGGAAAGGGAGAGTTCCACAAGGAAAGTAGGATCCAGCCCAGACAAGCAAGCAGGAATATTTCAGTAGCGCAATTGATAAGCTTATATGGTCAATGCCAGCCCAGTAACTTAGTTCTTAGTACAAAATAAACCCTCCCATCACAGCTCACTGGATATCTGTAAGCACTCATCCCTACCCTCCCCACAGCCTGCCTCCTTCCCCCGCAAAGTAGTCATAAATGTTTGATGTAATTAGGATGACCTCTATATGTACGTACTCTTCTTATTTTTATCTTTGTTCAGGGTTCTCCCTTGACTTGTAACAATGTCTGTCTCTGTTTGTACAAATAAATGCAAATATATTGATTTAAAAAAAATGTATCTAATTGACCACTACGGCACCATATTTTCAAAGCTGCTTGTCAGTCTTCCCAGTACCGTAAATAAACCCCGTCAGTATTGTCTGTGCTTGCCTGATTCTTAAAAAAATAAAATAGAATAAACTTTTTGCCTAACAAGTCTTAAGTCTTCTCAGTGTCTTAGTTGCTTGCAGCATCGGTGGGGGCAGGAGAAAGGCCAAGCATGGCCCCCCCGTGTTCTGTTTTATACCCTTAGCCCAAGTACTTCGAGAACACAAGTCCAGGCATGTCTCTGATGGGCATTGCTGAGTCCCCAGGCAAGACTGAGCAGTTGAGCTGCTGTGGCCTTATGCAAGTGAGTCACTGCATTGTAGCTCCGTTGCTGGACAGTGGCTGGTGTTGTCTGTTCAGTACACACTTAGGTGTTGGTTACCTCCCTTGTCATTCTGTCTGGACAGCTAGTATCTGGGTGCCTCTAGTGGTGAGCTGCAGCCGGTTCCCACAGGAACTGGTTGCTAAAATTAGACCTCTGTGGAGAACCAGTTGTTAAAGGGCCAGGGAGTGGGCAAAGAACTCCCATCCGTGGGCCGGACCATCCTATTGCTCCTAGGATTCCCAGCTGGGGAGGCTGCGGCTTCCCCGGCCCCTCCCCCGCTTCCCCCCAGCTGCAGCCTGGCCAGCCACCAGCACCAGCTGGGCAGCTCAGCTGCGCTCCGGCATCCTGCTGCCGCTTTTTGAGCGGCCCGGCAAGGTGTGTGTGTGTGGGGGGGGATGCTGCAAGCTCCAGGGATGGCCAGAGGGGAGGGGGCAAGTGGGGCAATTGACCCAGACCCTGCAGGAACCCTCAGCCCCACAAGGATGTCTCCCCCGGGCCCTCCCCCACTTCCTCCAACCCGCAGAGCTGCAGCAGCGTGGCCAGCAGCTGGGCACCTCAGCTGAGCTCTGGGCTGCCGGCAAGGTAAGGGGGTGTGTGCGAGCTCTGGAGCCGAAGGGGGGCACCAGTGGGGCAATTTCCCCTGGGCCCCCGGCCCCATGAGGATGTCTCCCCCAACCCCTCCCCCGCTCGGGGGGGGCTGCGAGCTCCAGGGCCGTGGGGCAATTTGCCCCAGGCCCTGCAGGGGCCCCCGGCCCTACAGCTATGTCTCCCCCCGCCCTGGTCCCTCCCTTAAATCAGAACTTTTTATAGGGAACTGGTTGTTAAGATTTTGGCAGCTCATCACTGGGCGCCTCCCAACCTCACAGCATATTTTAGTGACAACGATACAACACATTTTCATAACTTCATATATACTGATGATATACACATTTAGATGGAACAATGGGTTTCAGCAGATCATAACCTTTCCCGTGACACCTCACATGGCGCTTTATATGCAATATCACAATTATATATAAATGAGGATTCTGGGGGCTACAGAGTGCTCCCCCAAGGTATAGAAAGTCACACTAACATCACCACTAAGCTCTTTCCCAGCATTGTGAAGTGTGAGGCGGAGTGAGAGAGAGACACATACCTGCTCAAGGTGCTTCTGACGTCCTAGAGGAGAGAGAGAGAGAGAGAGAGAGAATCTCAGTACCAGCTGACATACACACACAGGGGATCTCAGGGAAGGGATTTTGCAAATATGGGGAAGAGAGGCCCTGCCCTGGCCCCAGGGCCATGGATTCTGTGAGCTAATTGGGCTTTTCCATCTCTAATATCTGTGTCTGTAACTCTGCAAAGAACAATAGTCACTCACATGGCAGCAATGCACATGCTGAGTTACACTGAGATCTCTAACTGCTGGACTTCAGTGCTTACGATTCAGCAGCCCTCCCTTCCCCGTGTGGGGATCTGGAATGTTTCTAACCACAAGCACCGGCTTTCAATTGTCCCTGGGGGTGCTGAACCCCAGGCCCTGCCCCAACTCCACCCCTTCCCCCAATGCCATATCCCTACCTCGCTTTTTCCTGCCCCCACTCCACCCCCACCCTGCCTCTTCCTGCCCCCTCCCACAAGCACACCCCATTCCTGATCCTCCCCCTCCTTCCCACAGTGTGTAGGAGGCACTGGGAGAGAAGGGGAGGAGTTGATCTGCAGGGCTGCTGGCATGAAGGAGGCACTGCGGGGAGAGGGCAGGGAGCTGGCTGCCAGTGGGTGCTAAGCATTTGCTAATATTTTCCATGGGTGCTCCAGCCCTGGGGTACCCACAGAGTCAGCATCTCTGTTTTTCACTCAGTCTCACCCGCAGGAATTCACTTGCTGGCTTTTGACACTTTCCCTCCGTCTCACCGATCAGCTCACTAAGATGGGAAATCTCCTCTGAGAGTTTACTGAAATTTTCATTTTGTATCCTCTCAATCTCCTGGTCCAGATTCTCCAGCTGGGCCAGCAGGAGTCGCTCTTGTTCCTTCAAGAACTGCCGCAGTTGCTGAAATTGAGACACAATCTTCTGCCTCTCAGTTTGTGTTCGTTTCTGTATAAAAATAGGAAAAGGGCGGGTCAGGGACATGGATGGAGCCCAGGGTACTTTCATGGAGAGCTGAGTGTGCAGGACAGAGAACTTTGCTGAAAATCCTCAGATTTCTGACATTTGACTCTACCCTATGGGTACTAGGGAGAGGATTCTCTCATACCTTCCCCCTTTGGCCTCTGCATCTCTGAAAGGGATGTTTCCATCTCTGTCATAGTCAGCATATTATGTTAGTCATGGTCTCTGGAAACTCAGATTCAGAGCAGCAGGTGGCTAGACTCAGCACTACACTGACAGAGATGCCAGGGGAGTTAGAAACAAACACGTTAACAATGCAAGCAATGACCAGACACAGCAGACAGCACTTCACTGGTGACATTCAGTTCACTTGGGGGGATTTCCGTGAAAGCCACAAGGGACAGACATTAACCGAAATGAAAGCTAAGGGCTTGTCAACACATGAACCTAACCCAGCAATCCATGATCACAGAGAAACACACACAGCCCCACGTTCACCAAGGCCACAGAGGAATCTGCCTACAAACAGACCTCCCACTGCCAGTCCCTGCTGGTTAATAACAACAGGCACCTACCAGATACTCCTGCCTTTTCCCCTCTCCAATCACTTTAAATCCCAGCAGCTTTTCTCTCTCTTCCCTCAGAGTCTTCAAATGGGCCTGGGATTCTTTCCTGAAGAAACAAAAATGATTTGGGAGGTTTTATCTGAAGGGTTGAGAAGGGTGTAGAGCTGAGTGTTTTTCCATCCAAACCCCCCGATTGGTTGGTTTTAATCGCTTTGTGACATCAGGACCACCAAGGTGATGAAACCTTATTAATGGAGACTGAGAGTGTCATATTCAGACTTGTTAGCAATTCAGATTCAATTTATTTTTTTTAAATTAGAGAGAGATCTCAGTTATAACCAAGCTTTATCGGTATTTATGAACTGATTAGTAGTGTAGTGCATAACAGGACTCTGGAGTCACATGGGGCGAATCAATAAACCTGTGTTCAAGAAGGTTTAATGAACAAAGTGATACAAATTCCAAAAGCCACCAGGGTATAAATATGGTCTGGGATTTCAACCCTGAAGTCCTAGGGATGGCACCAGTTGGACAGAGCTGGTCTAAACCCCAGGGCAAACCCCATGAGACACTGGGAGGCCATTTGTCTGGTTTGAAGCTGTGCAGTCCCAGTGTTGTGGAGCACTGTCCCTGCCCAGTAGGCACTTAGCACTGGACATGGCTTTGTCCAGTGAAAATGAGAGAGAGGAGGAAACAGAGCTGGATTTACAGCTTGCTTGTCCCTGGCGGGGTCCGCACACTGCCCCCATGGCTGAGCAGTTGAAGGGTCCTCGGCTCCAAGCTCCCTCCTCCTGCCTACAGGGACTTGGAGCTCCAGGTCCCCTGCTGCCCGCGGCGGCTGGGAGCTGTGGAGTACCTCCACCGCCCACAGTGGTTCAGAGCTCCTAACCCCCACAGGAAATAGGGGTACCACCACTTTTAACATTTAGGCACCCCACTTCCCAGAGCCCCTTGCACAGCCCCCCAAAATTTCCCATTGCCCCACACAGACCCCCCCCAGTGCCTAGCACCCCCCACCCCTTCACTGCCCAGAGCTCTCCCACAAACCCTCCTGGACCCTCACTGTCCTGTGCCCTGCCCCTACTCACCGGCCCTGCTGGGAGGTGACTGTGTCTGCCCGGCTGAGCAAGGAGCCCTCCAGCAGAGCTGTGTGGGGCCGTCTCCCGCTCTGCTGGCCCCACCCCGTGCGGGGACCCAGGAGCAGCAACATTTGAAGTTTCAGGCATCCCTAGGCACATGCCTACTGTGCTAATGGGAAATCCAGCCCTGGGAGGAGACTGAGGATGCATGAAGGACACCAGTGGGGGGTGCGGGGGACACTTCCATGCAAAATGACAAAGGCGGGGTGGGTCCATGCAGGCAGGTGTGGGGATGTCCCATATTCTGGGGATGTATCTGTAGCCACCCTAATTAGAAATGCAGATTTGTGTAAAGAGCAGCTGGGGATTACCCTAGTGCTGTCCTAAACCTTTTCAGAGGCAATGCTCTCTGGGTAGGTATCTCGCTGTCCCATTCCCTGGTACAGATCCCAGAAGCAGTGGATTCTGGGAGATTTCAAAAGGCTGCCTGGTGAGGCTAATGGAACCACTTTGGCTGGTTCTTGCCCACATACACACTAGTGCAGTTCAGATTGACACAGGTCAGCACCGCCCAGGAGTTATTTGCTACATCCAGTCTAATCCCTCTGGTATTTGGCACAGTGCTGCACTGTCTGGAGCCATTTTGTGGGTGGACTCAAGGTGTTTGGGGTCCACCCAGTGATCTCCTCTAGTGCAGGCCAGCATTGGATTTTAACCCCCGATGGAGCAACAAAGGAATTCAGAATCCCAGTGAGAAACCTCATATCCCTATTGGGCCGGGAACATTTATCGAGGAATCTTTCCCTCCTAATGGACAAACTTCTTCAAGGGGGTCTGATACTGAGGTGGCAGCATGGCCTAGTGGTTTGGGCCTAGACTGGGACAGGGGAGAGCTGGGTTCTACGTCAAGTTCAGTCACTGACATGCTGGGTGACCCTGGGCAACTCACTGCCCCTCTCTGTGCCTCAGTTTCCCTCACCATCCTTTGTTTGTCTTGCTTATTTAGACTGTTAACTGTTCAGAGCAGGGATTGTCCCTCACTGTGTTTTGTGCAGGGTCCACATCTCATTTCTGGTCTATTAGGGCTACTGTGATGCAAATAAAGATAATAATAATCATAATAATAAATTCTATTAACAAATCTCTAACAACAGCTTGTACCGTCCCTTTTCCAGTGTGAAGGTAACACACCCACTTAGATTGGCCTGCAGCTCTTGTGATTAAACCTTACTGATCAATTAGCAGCTACAATTAATGGTGCAAGGTCATTTTGAAAAGGATTGAGAATCTTAGAGAAAAGTTTTCCACATCTGATATCTTTAAAGACTTCATTCTTTGCCTTTCCTGTCACGCTAGCAGATCATTTACTTATTATAACATCATCCAAACAATGAAGGCTTTACAGAGCTGAATGATGCATCACACCTATGACAGGTAACTTTCAGTGAAATTAGCCTGTAATTAAAATCCAAAGTTATTACTCATTAAACTTCACAGCAATACCCTACCTTGTACTCCTGGGCAGCCTCCTCTATGGGAACCACCGTGTGAGCACGGTGAGCCCGGGATTTGTCGCACACCACACAGATGGGGGTTTGATCCTCTTCACAAAACAGTTTCAGAGCTTCCTGGTGTCTCTCACACACCCCATCCTCCCCTGCTCCTTTTGCTGCCTGTAAACTCAGCCGTTTGGCTATTTCTAGGACATTTGCCAGCTGCCTGTTGGGCCTGAGGTTTCTCTGCCGCACAGTTTCTCTGCACTGAGGGCAGGAGGCGGCTGTATCGGATCCCTCCCAGCACTGGGCGATGCAGGCTCGGCAGAAATTGTGCCCACACTCCAGAGTGACAGGTTCTGTGAAATATTCCAGACAGACGGGACAAGTAGCTTCATCCTGGAGACTTTCCACGTGGTTCTCTGCAGCCATGGCTCCCTCTGGGCAGAGTAAGTTTCAGTTTCCTGAGTTCACATTATGCCCCGCCTGCAGCAGCAAGGACGTGTTTCCGTTCCTGGAACAGACTCACTCTGTTTGCGGAATTGGAAAGAGTCAACACTACTGCCCTGGAGGCTTTGGTGAAAAATGTGCCGCACGAGGGCTCTGGTTCTGCAATCACCCCCTGTGTTGGTGGGGGAGAGTCACTGGGGCTTCAGATCGACATCAGAATCCATCCCCCTGTCCTGATGAGCTTGCAGAACTGTGTGTCTAAGGAGTAATATTTAGGCTTGGGCAGAATTCATTTTCTTTAATATAGAATTTTGACAGAGAAAATTAATATTTATTTTTAAGGTTTTTTTTATATTTATCTAAACGTTCACAGTGCACAGTTTTTATCAATTTAAATGTTCACAGTTGTGGGAATTTATGGGGGGGTCAGACAATATTTTGGTCACACAATAATTATTTAATGGCAGTAGATACTGAGATTCAAAAAGTTAAAACTTTGTAACTATTAAACACAAATTGTCAGCACCACATTTCAAAATATACGAAGTAAACATCCTTAAATCAAAATTCGAATAAGTTCTCATGGCGCATTTTTCTTACTGTGTCTATTTGTAAATGTAAGTTATGATCAGTGGAAATGCTGCAGCCTTCCCTGTCAAAGCCTGATTTCTGAGAGAAGACCCCACCTGCCTGTAATTGCTCTTGTCCCTACTGCTTTCCTCATTTGGAGGGAGGTCCTGACTGCTCTGGCTCTGCCACTTTAAGGTAAGAGCCTGGGAAGTGGTACAGGAAGTTCACTGAACTCTGTTCTGTGAGGAGAACAAAGACATGGCTTGGAGACAGGGAGGAAGGAGGCAGGAAGGCAAATACATGGGTGGGGATGTCAGAAGCAGAAGGATCCAGCATTTCTAAGGATTTATATCACTGAAGCAGAAAGTTCTGCAATAAGGAATATTCAGGAAAGTTGATTCAGCAAAGCACTTATCTGTCCAGCCACTGCAGCTCAGCAGAGGCTGGGGGGGAAGCGTCTCACTCTCCTGGGCCGCAGCAGTCCTGGAGCTGGGCTGCCAAGAGGCTAGTACCGGGGTCCCCAACGTGGTGCCTGTGGGTGCCATGGCGCCCGCCAGGGCATCTAAGTGCGCCTGCGTACTGGCAGGCAGACGAGCATCCGCCGAAATACAGCTGACAAGCTGCATCATCCAGAGACGTCGCTGCCAAAATGCCGCTGATATTTCAACAGCGACGCCTCTGGATGACACAGCTTGTCGGCGACATTTTGGCAGCAATGTCTATTGACATTGCTGCTTGTCGGCGGAATTTCGATGGATGCTCATCTGCCACCACTGTCCTCCGTGGCTCGTCGTCTGGTGCCTGGCAGACAAAAAAGGTTGGGGACCACTGGGCTAGTGGAAAGCAGGAGCTCACAAACGATCAGGACAGTCACCTCCCAGTGGGAGCTTTAATTCTTGCAGAGGGAAGATTCCCCCTCCCCAGTGTAACAGGAAAATACAAACCTGTCTGCAGAGATCAGCTGGATTCCCAAAGGCCAGCTCTGGCTTGGCAGCGCCTGTGTTCCAACCTGGTATCTCAGCCCCGGAGCTGGGGCTGGGAGAGAGATGCCTCTCTCTTCCCAGGGCCATGGCAGCTCAGCAGGGGTTAGGGGAGAGGCATTGCTCCCTCGCCTCAGCAGCCCTGCACACCCCAAACTCCCCGCTGTCCCTCAGCCCCCATTGCCTCCTATTCCAACTCCCACTCAACCACCTCACTGTCTTCCATGCGTATCCTTTCTGGGGTTCAGGTGCCTAATTAGTGAAACCACACCTGCACGGCTCCACTAATTAGGTGTACGGCATTTGATGCCCTCTTGTGCCGCTGCCCAGGCCTGCACCTTAGAGGGAAGGCAGGTTCCCAGGTTGAGTAAAATTGGGAGAGCCCAAGCAAAAATTCCCAGCAGGAACCATCCCTCTATGGATGATCAATTGCTGAGGAATCCATCAGACCCTAAGGATATCTTTGAGGATATGAGTTGACTATATTAATAACGTGTGCATGGGTATTCACAAGATTTATATACGCTTTGGGAATTATAACCTTGCTTGTGACTCTGATAAAACTTATAATACAGATTAGACGTGGCGGATGTATGTGTTGTCACTATCCTTGGTCTTCATGAGGTCCTAGAGACCCTACATCTGAAACGCATAGCAGAGGTGACTTTCAATCTGTTTGTGCAGGAAGACTTTGGCAAACTAGTAAAGTGCCTGAAACCACTATGGCTTATTGTTAAAACAGCCTAGTCAGCAAGGTGTTAAAAGCAAGTCTCAGCTTGATCAAGGCAGGAGGGGAGGGGGGTTTAGCGTGTCACTGAAAGGGCAGCTTAACCCCGTGCCCTTCCTGATAAGAATTGAGATAAAATTGCTGATACATGTGTTTTCAAAGAGAAGGATATGCCCCAAGAATGTCTATTGAGGTCTCAAGGCTGCAAGTTCTGGAAAAACCCACACCTGGTTAATCAATAATCAGAAGGAACCTCTTGCTTGAAACTGCTTACTTAACAAGGTTTCTTTAATTACTAATGTATAAATAAAGGGAAAAAGCTTGAGACGGGGGGGGGACTCGTTTGGGGACTGGCCTCTCCCTCTGGATGCATCTTCTGTTCCCCAGCGGCAGACGGGCTGCTGCTGTATCACTCGAAAGCCACACTCAGCTTTGGTAATTATCAAGGGTTGGGGGTGTTTTACTAACTTGTTGCAGACCTGTGTAGGTGCTTGAGACTAAGTAAAGTTTAGCTTTAAGTGAAAGCACTCTTGTGTTGTCCTGTTTGTACCAGCCATCGATCGGTCGGACAGCCGTGTCTCCCCTGATTTATTTCCTGACATCTCCTCCCACAGAGTAAAGTTACCAAGAGCTTTGGGTTGAAAGAACCCCGGGTAACATGTTGAGCTTGAAACTGTAGCAACCAGAGCTGAACCCAGAGTGATGTAAGACAACATCACTACATTTACTCTAAATAGAAAATGCTACACTTTATATTTTATGACTCTGAAATTACACTTCCTAGTGTCAGTGCTTTACTTTCCTCATCAGCATTTTATTTTTTAGTGTGATTAACTAATGGCAGAAAGGTGTGATTAGACCTTTCTGGGGCATAGACTTTTACCCCCATCAAGCTCCCTTCCACCTAATCCTGAATTGAGGTGATGCAGCCACAATTTGTAAAGGTGACCAGGAAAAGATAAAATAATGAGTTTTCTGATGTTTCCTTGGGATCAATAAATATGGAAAAGGGCCTTTGAGCTCTTTTATTCTTTTACTAATTAAAAATTCTGGTCTTAAGAACACTTGGCACAAAAGTTCTGATAGTTCAATATTCAGCACCACCCTTGGCACTGAGAATCTGAGGCCAGGTCTCTAGTAGGAAATTAAGTTGGTAGAACTACACTGCTCGGGGTGTGAAAAATCCACCCCCCTGATTTGACGCAGTTAAACTGACCTAACCCCTATGTAAACCTGACAACACAGCTATCGGCTTGCAGGGAAGTGGAGATGCCTCCCGTTGATGTCGGGAGCATCTTCACTGACATGCTACAGCAGCACAGCTGTGCCACTGCAGTGTTTTAAGTGTAGACTGGCGCTAAGAAAGCTCCCAATACACATGATAGTTTTGCAACGAGCCACAGCAACAACAGGGGAGTGAAGGTATTTTGGGGAGAAAACTCAAGCACAATTCATTTTTTCAGGTGGAAAAAACCCTGCCAGGAAGCTGTCAGGCCTCCCCATGTGACCTAGAGAATCACAAAAGGAAGCAGATCCCAGTTATTCTCTCTCCTTCAGGTCACCTTTGAGGAAAGGCCATTTTTCAAATACTAGACACTCATCTCCAGCTGCAGATGTTTTCTCTCTAATTCTTCCATTTGGAAGTAAAATCCCCACTGATATCGCCCCTTTTCCTCTGGTTATTAACGTATGATATAAAATCCTCTACAATGAGAAGAACCTTGTCCCCCATGGAGACTGCCCAGCCCCAGCTGCTGTCTCCCCCAGCCCAACCCAGCTCCCCCCAACATATTCTGTGTTGTAATTGAAATAAATATATTTTAAAATGTAGAAAAACATCCAAAAATATTTAAAGATTTCAATTGGTATTCTACTGTTTAATAGTGTGATTAAAACTGTGATTAATCATGATTAATTTAAAATTGTTTTTAATAATTTAATTTTTTTAGTTAATTGCATGAGTTAACTGTGATTAATCAACAGATCTAGTTCATAACAGTGACCACCCCAGTAGAGAGGAGTGCGGGATCCATCCTTTCCAACTGCTGCTCTCACTGTTGATGCTAGAGCACCAAGTGTGGCTGTGCTCTACCGACAGAAGAAGCATAGTGTGAACATGCATAAGCGATGTGTGAAAGTAGAATTAATTATATTGTAAAAATAAGAAT
>NC_133781.1:6519956-6587366 GCF_003597395.2 Chelonoidis abingdonii
CAGTGCATATCTTAGTTCTACTAACATTACCGTCCGTTAATGTTCAAACATTAGCACCCTGTTTATGCCTAATGTCTTTCCTTCACCAGTATTTCAAACATGTCTATTCTGCTAAAGATAATACAACATTTCTAATTCCCATCTTTTACACTTTAAAATAATCTACTTCCACAATCGCTCCCTTGTAGCTCATCCATGACAAAAATCTGGGTCCACAAATCAAGTTCTTTTCTTTATCTAGGTGATATTTAACGGTCACATATTAGCCAGTTGGGGCAGCTATCTGGTGATAGTCTACCATTGGTGAACAGGATAAACTACAAATCTTAGGATTTAACGCTAACAGGGCTCCCTGAAATACCATTTCTATGCCGGAAATTGAACAGGTTACTTAGCCACTCCACTAAAGATCGGTTTCTACTGGACGATAGCGATTTGTTAGGCTACGCGATCTGTTACCTCATTGGTTCGGTCAGTATAAACTGACGAATATTGTTTTCCAAGAGAGCCGTCCCTCCTTGGCGCCTACACTATGCGTCCATGCCTGAGGTTCTGGGGCCACCGTCAATTGCCCTGTTCTTTGGCAGGTGCTTCGTAACTCTGGTTTATTTGCTATTATAACTTTACTTGTAACTCCGGAGCTTTTGTCATGGGATCACCCCAAGTGGATGAAAGGAACTGTCAATGCTCTGATCCAGGGTGCATTATCGTTCCATATTGTTGTTTGAACGACAAGGTCCTCCAGTGAGGTTGGGGATTGAGTGGATAGCCAGGGCAGGAACACCGTTTGAGAAGTGGGGCTGGGATGTGTGCAACCCAATTTAGAATATAAGAAGGTGAGCTATCTGCACTTGCTGCTGATACAAAATTCATTGTGACTCCGCAACCTTAAGACACCAGCAGCCGAGAACAGGCACCCAGAGCGCCATTGGAGAGAGAGTCTCTGTTTACCAACCTCAATGAGGGAACGCAGTCACAGTTCCTGTCCCTAGCAGCAAGCGATAGCTAGATTACGTGCTTCTTCGGGTCTTGTTTATTGTACGTCGCTTTGGCATTACCAGACTATTATTCGAAGCGTAGATTGTCAGGTATTGCAGCTGTGTCTCTACTTTTTTCGGAGTCAATTATAGACTCTGCTTGGTCCTGAATTGATTGAGGTTCACTGGGGGTGGTGCTTCTACACGCGAGATGAGCACCACTCAGACGACGCAAGTTTACAAGTGCGGCGGTGTAAGCACTGCTTAAGTTCTCTTACATTCCCCTGACGTCTGCTATAACAAGCCTTTCACTACTATCTTTCCTTTCATACATTCCATTCACACAATGTGAGAAACAACAGCATTTTATCGAAGCAAAAAGCATGCAAATCAAGCCTTTGCTAAGTTTGTCCAATATAGAGACAATTTACTTGGAACCAGGCCTTTAAGTTCTCTAATTTATTTAACAAGCCCTAAGGTCTGTCTCTTCCTACTAAATCTTAAAACAAAGAGTTGAAGAGGCCCAATTTGTAATGATATGGGAAAACAGAATCCTCTAATCCAGAGGGTTTTTCTTCTGCTTTCCAGGTGGCTAGCAGAATGAAATCAAATCATAATTAATCTTGGAATATAAAATGCCGCTGACATATCCCCTCTTGACGCTAGTAATTAATCGCCAGTGTCTTACTTATTTAGTCCGTACTAAAGAATATACTGGAGTGATTTGGCCGTGCATTAGCTTTGCCACGTTTGTTTATCCACCAGCTACGTTGTAAACATCAATTAAACACATATAATTTAAACAAAAACAATTCAGGGTAGTATACATAGCAGCAGTAGTTGTGGAGACCATCCAGCAAAGATTATAGCCAATGGTAGAACTGTTTGTTTTTCCGCAGTGGCATTTCTTACAGTCCCCTTCGTGTCATATGAATGTCATTTTCCAATTTTTTTTTTAGACTTGTTCCTTTACCTTTTAACAGTGATTAGTAACTGGCCATTCATGCCGCAGAACTGATAGAGAACTTAGTCAAATCAGTGCTTACGTGACGAGCGACCCTTTCTTGTGTGTTGTGAATATAATGTGGATTTATGAAACCGTACTCAGTACATTTACTATTGCTTTGCGGGTTGGCTAACACTTTTAAAACATTATTCCCCAGAATACACATACACATCCATGATTACTAGTATTTTGATCTGAAAGACATAATAATCTATTTTCTAACCCCTTTGGGTGGCATTGATTAACTAAAGATCTCTTCTTTTAAATACCTGGATCAGGCAAAACAAGGGAATGTAACCCCTTTTCCTGTGTGTTTTCTTTGTTGTTTTGGTTAGCAGGCAGGTTAATGGCTTTCATTTTAGGGTTATGGAAATTACTTCCACTGTTGTTATCTATACAGAGTGTGACACTCAGATTTTCCCCTTATATAGCAGACAAGTGCCTTGTTTTCGCTGTGTTAAGCTTTAAGTTATCATGTAAAGTGAGAGCTACTACCATTATTGTAAAGGTTTTTCCTCAAAATACATACAACTATTGTGTACCAGGGGTACCACAACATTGAAATTATTTTAATTTTATATATGAACAATCATACGTAGCAAATCTATAAAGGTATCTGTTTACCATGCCTTTTATGTAGCATTTGTTGCTGACAGCAAGTATATCTTATTGACAGCTTCTTTTGCTGTGGCATCTCCTTTATTATAGTTAGTCATCGTACATAGCACAGGCTGGTCTTGGATGCAAGCGCCGCGAGTCAGTGACTCTGCTTAACAACAGGGAATGAAAGAAACTACAGCTATGCAGTCTCTTGAGTCCTAAGGATTTAATTCAGCAGCACGTTTCATTGCATTCTTTTACCCCCCTTTTACATACATGCAAGTCGTAAGAAATAGCACTTTCTCTATACTCTATATTTATTAAAACTAGCCATATTAATAGATAGAATAATGTTGTTGTTCTGACAGAGTTCATGTACCCTTAACAATGACAGTCTGATACAACAGAGCATGTAGAGCTCATGTTTTAAATCGTGCTCTTTTTGTTGTTTGCAACCTCACCTCTGCGTGCTTCGCAATAACATGTTATTTCTTACGTTTCTATACAGCTCTTATCGCTATTGTTACAAAAAACCCCACAAACAAAAACCTCGATCTCTACTTCTATCCCTGATTTGACTGCCCTATTGAGCCATACTTGGTTTACTTAAAAACATTTAATTTTTGTAAAGATTCCAAGTTACCCTGCCGGGTTCAAATGCTCAATCCCCAAAGCAAACAGATTTACCTATGTCTGCAAACGGTGTCTACAGTTTTCACGTTTGAATTAAAGAGTTAATGAATTTTAGGGCAATTAAACAAAACCAAACCAATT
This sequence comes from Chelonoidis abingdonii, assembly GCF_003597395.2. Classification (NCBI taxonomy): domain Eukaryota; kingdom Metazoa; phylum Chordata; order Testudines; family Testudinidae; genus Chelonoidis; species Chelonoidis abingdonii. The sequence continues at coordinate 6,523,314 of NC_133781.1, forward strand.
TATCTCACATAGAAAAAAACAGGAGTTTTAGCAACCGATTGTGGTAGTATCTAGAACTTTTACATATTTCACACGATAAAGATACATATACTTCTTTTCCTACACTTTCTTATCACTGCTTGTTTCACATAGTTGATATTATTGGATTATTTAAGGCTCCTGGAAAGGGCCCTTTCCCCTTCAGAATGGCTGCAAAGAACCAAGAAATCCTCTCTTAACTGTCCTTTTAACTATTTCCAAGTTAATGCTACGCTCGTAGAGTTAACTTTCACCTCTTCCTTAAATCACTTATATCCCAATGCACACCTTTACCTCAGATTTCACCATTTAGTAGTTGTTCGGTTATGCCTGCACTTAAGCTTTCTCCATACACCTATCCCTTGGTCTATTGGTTCTGATTTGTTATCTTGCTGCTCTTGTCTGGCCGACTGCTTTAGTCCACCTCTTGTGAGTGCTAATTTGGTCACGTCACAATTTTGAAGAATGTTCAGAAAGGAGGAAGGATGGGGCTATTTAGGAGCCTCCCCCTTGCTGAATTGTAGTGGAACCAAAGACATCGGTTTTTTTTGAGCAACAACCAGAGGGATAGAAAACAGGGCTTTTTGTCCTTTTAACATGTAGAGGAGTATAAGGTTTGGACGACCGGTTTGGAGAAACAGGTAAAGGAGCGCTCGGTCTAGGTGGGGGAGGAGGGCTTAATAAAGCTTTTGTCAAAGTTGACAGGACACTACGTTGTCAGACTCTACGTTTTATTAGCACAGGCTCTGCAAACACCCAGATTAGTGAGCCCATACAAGAACATATCTTTATTATCAGTATAGAAGGGGAGCATTTAGCAGACAGAGGAAGCGAACAAATCATTGTTACGGCTCGCTGATCTTTTCCTACTTACTTATACCGATCTTGTTAATTTGTGCATTAGCCCCTTGTTTCCCTAGTGTTCTTTCCTGGACCTATGTCAACATTTCTTATTCGCTAAAGGTACATCCTACATCATTCTTTACCAATATAATAATTCACTTCACATCCTCTTTTGGAGCGCACCCGACCAAAATCTGGTCACATCAAGTCTTATTATTTTTTCGGTTGGATCTACTGCAATGCTCACTCGTTGGGCCAGTCACTGTGAACAATTGGATTAAAGAGATTAACTGAGAAGAACAAAATCACAAGGTCAAACAGGATAGTACTCCCTGAACAACAGTTTCTATGCCAGAAATGAACAGGTTATTAGCCACTCTATAAGAGACGCTCTAGAGGAAGATAGGCGATGTTCTAGATGCTAGTGCATCTATAGTTAGGTTATCATCAGTATAACACACATATTGTGTTCCAATTAGCACAGGCGCTCTTTGCGCAGCACATTATGCCTGATGGTTCTGGGGGGCCACCCTCGTCGACGCCCTCTCTGTTGGCCAGGGCTCGCACCCAAGTGGGAGTTTAAGACTGCCTATAGCTCTCCAGTGTCATACTGTTCATATGTGGACGCAACGTCCGTGAGGTGGGGGAATGAGTGGAAGCTAGGACAGGAACCCAGTTTTGGGGGGCGGATGGATGCAAGCCAGCATTATAGATAACTAAGCGATTCTGAGCTCACCAGCTTTGCTGGATAAGAATTGTCATGTGGACTCCCAACTTAAGACACCACAGCTGAGGAACAGCACACCAGAGGCACTTGAGGCAGGGGCCCTCTGAGTTCTGACACTCACCTGAGAGGCAACTCGTCACATTTAATGTTCCACCAGGCGACAGGCGGTAGGCTACACTGCTTCTTCTGTGGGCTTGCTTATGTAGTGTTGTCTGTGAACCTTATGACAGCTAGAATGTAGTATTGCAGGTGTTCTCTCGTTTCTTCTTCTGATCACAATTGACTCTGCGGTCTGAGGGGTGCTGGTTTGCCAGAGGTTTCTTACACTGGAAGGCAATGCTCCCTGCTCTGGCCAGATGTTATTAACAACCGCCCTTGACTCTGGTATAACTGCCTTCACACCTATCTTTTCTGATGCATACTGCTCAGTCCACAATAGTATTGCAGATAACAACAGTTAGTATTTATATAAACAAAAAAACATGCAATTCAAAACCTTGCTAAGTTTCAATTGATTAACCAAGCTAATTACTATGAACCGCTTTACGGTCTGCTATTTCTAACATAGACCATAAAGAATCTTCTTTCTAACTAAATCTTAAAACAAGGTATAGAGAGGGTCAATTTGTAATGTGGAACGGAATTCTGTAATTCAGAGGGTCACTTTCTTTCGCTATTCAAAGGGTGGTTAGCAGATTGAAATCAATCTCACAGATTTATGACTATAAAACCTGAATCCTCTCCTACATATCCCTCCTTGAGCATAAGTATTAATGCGAATTCCACTTTATTAGTCCAACGTAATAAATACGTGGGAGGTGTTGGGGGCTTCAGCTTGCCCATTTGTTTATGTTCACACACATTTAAACATTTAAAATTACTACATACAAATAAACAAACTTATGGGGTAGTAACTTATGTAATGTTGCATTCAGTGCAGCTTGATTGAAACTCAGGTATACAGTGCTTCAGTAAGCGAGACTGTGTGTGTTGTTTGTTTTTGGCAATAGTAAATGTTATTGGTACCACGTAACGAATACATTTACAATTGTTTCTGGTGGTTGTACACTTTTAACAGATTTCCCAGATTACCGTAACACATAGCCCTATTAACGTACTTTGGTAAATATCTGAAAGACAAAAATACATTTCTACCCTGGTGGGCATGTTTGACTTCTTAAAAGATTTCTCTTCTTTTACAAATACTTGCGATTGAGGCAAACGGTTACCGCTTTCCGTGTGTGTGTATAGGAGTTTAATGGCTCTCTTTTTACAGGGTTAAGATTATTCCACTGTTGTTATAATTAGAGGGTGACCTGAAGTTTCTCTCTATATAGCAACAAGCTTGGTATGTTTTCCCTGCTGTGTTAAGCTTAGTTTATCTCACTGAATTGTGAGAAAATCATACCATATACTTAAGAGTTTTGCAATACAAACACATAAGTTGTTACAGGGTACTACTAACATTTAATATTTTATTATGTTTAATATTAACAATAACCTTACATCAAATCCTCTTAAAATATCTTGTTATACCGCCTTTATTAGCATCTGTTTGCTGCCAAAATGTTCTTTTTGCAGCTCTTTTGTGCTGGCATTCTCACCTTTTTTTCGTCAGGTATGTATTAACACAGGCTGTGCTCTGGTATCAAGCGATACAGACGCTCGAAGACCTGCTTAACACACAGGGTCTGAAAAAGAAACACACAGCATGCGGCTTTTGGCCCCTAAGAGGATTTTAATTTCGCAGCACATCATTGCATTTTTATAACCCTTGCAAGTCACATGCACATAGTCTCAGGGAATGCATTCTTCTATATATAACTTCAAAACTTAGCCATATTATTACAGGTTAACTGTGTTTGTTCTTACGAGTTTATGGTACCATAAGGACAGTTCGATCACGGCTATCTTTAAGCTCAGTGTTGTATACATTGCTTCTTTTTGTTTGGCCTCACTCTGCTGTGCTTCTGAGGTCACTTATTTCTTTTCTTCATCGTGTATTAGCCTATTGTGTACAAAACACCAACAAACAAACGACTTCCAGGAATCTTTCCCTATTGCTGATTTGACTGCCATTGGCATGACTGTGGTTTTTATTTTTAAAACATTTTAATGTTGAAGAACAGGTTACCCCTTAGCATGCCTAGCCCAGGTAAACTTATCAGATTCTGCTTCCTCTGTTATCTTGTTAAGTGCTCACCCTTTTATCTGTATAAATAAGATAGTTTGTGTCTTGCATGATGCTCACATTATCTGGGTGTATTAGCAGAGCGCTGTGCTAATAAAACAGAGTGGTCTGACAAACTGTGAGTCCCGAGTCTAACTTTGACAGATGTAATTATACTGATTTTTGATTGTCAGTGTAACTTGCATCGACAAAACGCTGTACTGTAGACAAGGCCTAACACACCTCCCAAGGATCTTTCTAGCAGCTGAAAGAAAGTATAAAAGAGAGAGAGTGACATCATCACTTGGCCTCTTCCCCACTTCCCCCTCTCCACACCTGGAAGAATATCTGAAATACAAAGACTTAGAAATGGGAAAGTTTGGTCCCAGGCTGGCTTGGAGTCCTGTCTGTGTTTTAAGGAACTGTAACCTGCTTGTACCATCTGTTAGGGTGAGACATTGCTTGATTCAAACTTGCTTAGTCTGTTAAAGTCAGAATTGAGACTTCATTTCTATTTGTATTTCTCAGGTAACCAGCTTTGATCCCTGTGCCTGATACTTGTCACTTAAAAGCTATCCTTCTGTAGTTAATCAATCTGTTTTATACTTTATTTAAACCAGTGTGTGTTTGGTTGAAGTGTTTGGGGGAATCTCAGCTCAGATTAAAAAGGCAGGTGCATGTCCACTTTCCTATGAAGAAGTGGCGAAGTAAGTAATGAATTTACACAGGCCACGCTCCTGAGCAGTGCAAGGCAGTATAATTCTGTGGTGTAAGGCAGGGGAGCTGGGGGAAATTGGCTGGAGCCTCCCTATTGATGGTCTATAAGTGGCTAGGAGATCATTCATCTAATACAGCTGGGTGTGTCCCTGCCTGCGAGTGGCTGTGTATGTGCAGTGCCTTTCAAGGCTTGTAGCTTGACACCAGCATCACAGGGTGAAAGGCAGCCCCAGTTGATGGGTTTGGAGGGCTCAGCAGTCCCGCAGTCCAGGTTGTGCTGTGGGGACCCCGTCACACCCACCTCCTCCTCTCAGGTGAGCCCTCAACCTCTCTTCCCTCCCATGTCACCGATTCCCATTTGTTCCCATCTGTATAATCCCCCATCCCTTGATGCAGAACTAAACCTCTCTCCCCCATACCGCCTACTCCTCTGCCTCCAACACCCCTCTTTGTCCCAGCCAGCTGGCACACGTGTATTTTTTTTCTTTTAAAAAATAGTTTGAGCAGCCTCTGAGTTATCGACTGGATTCAAATTACACGTCCCCCAAATCATTGACTGGAAAAACCCTGACAAAGAGATTTTAGGGATGTACTACAGCCCTTCTTCAGCCTTCTGCTCTAGGGCAGGGCAGAGCTGACGCTGGCGGGGGGTAGATCAGGATCAATGGCCACAGCACGTCCCCTGAGACAGGACCGGCGCTAGAGTTTTTCGCACCCAAGGCACACAGCCATTGCGCCGCCATGCGCACCGCTCCTGAGGCTCCGGTGGAGCTGCCGCAGCCATTTCTGCGGAGGGTCCGTTGGTCCACGGCTCCGGTGGAGCTGCCGCTGCCGTGCCTGTGGGAGGTTCACAAGAGCCGCGCGGGACAAGCAGACCGTCCGCAGGCATGCCTGCGGCAGCTTCACCGGAGCCATGGACCAACGGACCCTCCGCAGGCACGACTGCGGCAGGTCCAGCGGAGCCGCCTGCCCCCCGCTCCCCGGCAAAATGCCGCCCCCCAAAAATCCTGGCGCCCTAGTCGATTGCCTAGTTTGCCTCAATGGAAGCGCTGGCCCTGCAGCCGGAATAAAACCAGGCCGGCTAGGAAGCACTTTGTTTGCTTTGTGTGTGTTCAGTACAGTCCATTCGACAAGTGAGCCTGTCTCACCGATACAGCTAAACTCAGTGTTGAATGCCATTGTCAGTGCTGCCCCCTGTGAAAGTAGAATTAATTATATTGTAAAAATAAGACTGGATTAAAGAAATGTTGTCTGCACCTTTAAGCAAAATTGTTGGAATGTTGCAATCCAGGTGTCAGGAACACAGACATTAGCATAGAACAATTGCACCGTTTAAGGGCAATTGGAAAAGTATTAGCCTTAGATCGATGACGTGCAATATGCATGCTGTGTCCCAGGTGGTTTTTCCTGTCTGTTGCTTACTTTGTCCCTTTGTCTAAACTCCTGCCCTTTCATCTGTATAAATAAGATAGTTTGTGTCTTGTATGGGGCTCACATTATCTGGGTGTATTAGCAGAGCGCTGTGCTAATAAAACAGAGTGGTCTGACAAACTGTGAGTCCTGAGTCTAACTTTGACACCCCTGAAGGCCGAGTGCACACCCTGCCTTGGGAGTCAGGGCTGAGTGGTTACAGAGCACGGAGCTAGGAGCAAAGCTACAGTTTAATCCCCAACACGGGGCAAAACAATGTGGGTAGAGTCTGACAACTGTAAGAAAAGCTGTTTTTCGGGCCGCTGTATCTAGTTAGTCAAATAAAACCAAATGTGGACCACTAACCATACCCCCCCACACACACCCCCACATCAGCACCGTGACAGACACACACGTCAAGGCAATGCGAATAACCACACAGATTTTAGAGCACTTAGACATGTTGTCCTTTAAACAGAGGCAGTTCTGAATGGTACAAAGCTGGGCCCTTGCTATAATGACACAGGGAGATGATGCACCCAGGATTTTTAGAGGTTATGGGATTATTTCTGCTTCTTTATGAACAATAACAGAGACCTGGGAAGGATTTTCTTCTTCTTTTTTACTATTATAAGTTTTTGGGTTTTGAGCATGGGCACCGACTTCCTATTCCCAAGGGGTGCTCGACCCCCACTCTACTCCAGGCCCCACCTCCACTCCACCCTTCCTCCAAGCACTCACCTCCACCCCGCCTCTTGCTGCCCCTCCTCCTGCCCCCCAGCACCTCCTGCACACTGCTGAACAGCTGGCCACAGTGAGCAGGAGGCGCTGGGAGGGAAAGGGAGGCCACAGGTGGGTGGGAGGCATTAGGGGGAAGGGAGGTGATGATCCGCAGGGCTGCTAGTGGTTGCTGAGCACCCACTATTTTTTTCCCGGAGTCAGTGCCTATTCTTTTAAGTACCCTAATTTCCCTAAAAGACTGCATGGAAAATGAGTAGGTTTATAATGTCCAAGATATACAGCAAATGAAACCTGAGTCTCTTCCAGGAAGTTTTTTGGCACCAAACACCAGAGCATCCCACATACAGATATTCAAAGGTGCAGAGCACCCTCCTCCCCAGCTGAAGTCACTGTGAACTACAACTGTTCAATACCTCTCACTGAGGGGCCCCTGTGACTTCACTGAGAGGGAAATAATACTGGTGCATTTATTTTTTTCTCTAACACTTGACTTTCTCTAACAATCACCCACCATCTTCAATGAGAAAACTCCTTGTGCTCACGTACGTGAAAGTGAATTCTCTCAGTCCTAAAGGAGAGACCTCAAGAAGGAGATGCCTGAAGCAAAGCCACAGGGATCTCCAACGTTGCCCTTGTCCTGCACCCCTGTTTTGCCTGGCTGATGTCAAGATCTCTCTGTGAGATCATTGCCTCCTCACCACCTTTGTTCAATAGGCTGAGGTCCTGCCAAAGGCCCTTGTGATGTCACTGCCACACCCACCTCTGCCCTGCAGTGCTGATGTCCTGCCCCTGTTCAGCCACATTGGATGTTTGAGCTGCTTCCCCTGGATCAAGTATGTAAGCAACAAGAAGAGGACTAGGGATGGTCCTCTAGGGATGGTGTAGGTCCCTTACTCAATGAGGCAGGTCAAGGTACCGATGTGAAGATAAAAAGCGAAAGACGCAATCCTTCTTCACTTCATCTTTACGGCAGATCAACTCCAAGACTACTACACTGGAACGCAGAGCAGGGAGGAGAGCAGCCCACTGATAGAGCAGTTACGGACTACTTAAAGACGAGACGAAGCACAAGTCTATGGACGGACGAACGCATCGGGGCTGAGGAGTAGCTGGATGGCAGAGCCGTTGACATGAGCTTTGAAAATTCAGCAACAGAGGTCCAAAGACTGAAGAAACAAATAAGTACCTATCTTTAAGAAAGTAAAAAGGAAGATTAATAAGCCCTTTAATACCCAATATATTTCTCTCCATGAAGTCACTTCAACACTTCAATGACATCACCTCCCCGATCTTTTTTATTATCTAAACAGGCGGAGCTCTTTCAATAGCTCACTAGCAGGCATTTTTCTCCAGCCCTCAAAACTTTCATTGCTTTTTGCTGCCCCATCTCCAGTATTTCAAAATCTTTTTCAAAGGTGGATGCCAAAACTGGATGCAGTATTCCAGGATCAGTCTTACTGATCGTGTGTCACCTCCCTATGCTACTCACTGCTCTTTTCCTACATCTAATGATGGCATTAGCCCTGTTCACCAAGCATCACACTGGGTGCTCATGTTGAATGGCTTGCCCAGCATGGCCTCCAAATCCTCTTCAGTTAGTGCTTTCCTGGATACACTTCCCATTCTGTAGGTGTAGCCTGCATGTTTGTTGCTAGATATAGGACCTTTCATTTGGTTCTTTTTCAAACTTGTTTTCTTTCAGTGGGGCCAGCTTATCAAGGGATCCGATTGCTCTGTGTCACTGGCCTGTCCTCAGCATTAATTACCACTCTGCTAGTATTTTATCACCTGCCCGATGTTAGCGGCAGTGATTTTATATTGTGTTGCAGTTCATTGATATTTATTTTCAAGAATTAGTCCTTGAGAGCCTCTTCATACCCCTAGTGCCCAGAACCTGCTCCACACAGCCCAGCGAGAAAAGGCCGTCCAGCTCAGCTGTTCCATAGGGGCTAAGCACAGAACAAACTTAGGAACTTGTGTTATCCATAGGTTCTGAACAAGAGGTGGGGGTCATCAGCTTACAAAGACACTCTAGACCGGTAGCATAGACAGGCCCCAAATGTATCTAAGTTTCCTACCTTGAAAAATAGGAGAGATAAAATACAAGCTTGGTTTGCTTTATTTTATAGTTGTAGAAACTGAGGCACACAGGAGCAAAGAGATTCCGTCATGGTCAAAAAGCCAGGAACAGAAAATGGCAGATCTGCTGATAGTCAGTCCTGGGTCCTAGCTGTGTTTATCCTGGCCTCTCTGCTTCAGCTCCAGTAACCACCTGAGTAGAGCATTTTTTCTTCTCCATGTTCTTTAACTTCATGTTATAGGATCATAGATTATTAGGGTTGGAAGGAACCTCAAGAGATCATCTAGTCCAACCCCCTGCTTAAAGCAGGACCAATCCCCAAATGGCCCCCTCAAGGATCAAATTCACAAACCTGGGTTTAGCAGGCCAGTGCTCAAACCACTGAGCTATCCCTCCCCATGCTGCAGCTGCCTCGAATGCATATAGATGTCTTTCCAGAAGATGTGCTCTGGCTCAGTCCCATGTCATAGGTTTTCTGGAGGAAGCACTCGGTGACGTTCTAGGGCCTGTGTTATTCAGAAGATGGACATAATGGTCCTTTCGGACCTTAAACTTTTTTTTTGCTAGGAGGATAAGGCTGGACATTTTCTCTCATTCAATTTCCTTTGGAATAATTTAAATCCAGTGCAAAGGATTTCCTCTTCTATTGTATCTTCAGCATCTTTCATAGAAAGATTTACTATTAGCCCACAGGTTTCCAGTTCCAGGCTGTCCCAGGGTGAGATGGCCATTAAAGGAGTTGCAGCTCAACTGAACCTAACCTCTGGTGAAGGGAATAAGTGCAGGGCTCACATGAGAAGGAGCAGCATGTAATTAGGATCCAGGCCTATTGGATGATATAAGGACAGTCTGTGCTCAGCCAGGAGAGAGACCCTCCAATGGGAGCAGGCCTGGGAGGGGCTTAGATAGTCCTTTAAAGGCAGTTTAGGTTCACAGTAGGGAATGGAACAGCCAAGCTGCTAGGGATGGAACCTGGGCCTCCTGGCAGTGTCCAGGAACTAAAGCACAGCATCTGTCAGGAAGAGAGTCCCCGCAGAGGGAGAACGTAATCTCCCAGGGAGGGAAAAGGCTCTCACTGTCATTTCTTAACCATATGAGGTGTTCTCCTGCTCCGCCAACCCCACCCCTCTTTCAGCATCTCCAGGTGCCTGAGGGAGCAGGAACCAGAGGCCATTCTGCATCTGGGACCGAGATGGAGGTTGATGACCTACTTGCACAGGGTGAACATAGTGCAGGACAGCACTCAGGACATGCAAATACAGCTCCAGATGTGGGAGCAGCTTCCCTTTGCTGGCAGGAGACAGCGTATGAGAAATTGCAGGTTGGGGGGTGGGGGTGGGGAGGTGAGACAGGCACTAACATGGGGGTGGAAGTTTGGGGAACAGGACAGATGGCAGGGTTGGGCAAGGAGGGCAGGGACACAACAGGAGAAAAGCCTGTTGAGTGTCTTTGGGTAGGGACTTGGGAAGAAAGACAGAAGATCAACCACAATATTCTTGCCAGCAACTTAAAGAAGTATGGGCTGGATGAATGGTCTATAAGGTGGATAGAACGCTGGCTAGATCGTCAGGCTCAATAAATAGTGATCAATGGCTTGATGTCTTTTTGGCAAGGAGTATCAAACAGAGTGCCCCAGGAGTTGGTACTGGAGCCGGTTTTGTTCAACATCTTTATTAATGATCTGGATGATGGGATGGATTTGCAACCTCAGCAAGTTCGTGGATGACCCTAATCTGGGGGGAGAGGTAGATACGCTGGATGGAGAAAGGGGATGGATAACTCCAGCCTTTGTAAAGGAAAAGAATTGAAGTGCCCAGACCATATGTGATTGAGATCAACTGTGGAAAGTTTGACAGAAACCATCGACATCTACAGTTTCTTCCTCAGAAAGAACAATCAAAGCAAAACTCTACAGATGGCACATGCAGAAGAAGACGACAGATTCCAAATCAACCAGAGACAATTGTTGCAGCTAGTGGACAGTCAGATGCCCAAATTGTTATGTGTTTGGAAAACAAGCACAATTCAGAGACCCTTAACAGACTGATCCATGCTGAACTTTAAAGACAGTGTGACAGCGTACATTTTGTAAATGGCAGAAATGGTAAAAATTTAGAGGGAGCTGTAACAGAATGTTAAGCGGTATTATAATGTTCAGCCACTGGGTGGCGCCTGCATAACATACTTAATTTCATTGTTTGCTGTGTTGTAGCCATGTTTGGCCCAGGACATTAGAGAAACAGAGTGTGTGAGGTTCTATCTTTTATTGGATCAACTTCTGTTGGTGAAAGAGACAAGCTTTCAAGCTATCACAGAGCTCTGCTTCAGGATTGCATAAGCTTGAAAGCTTGTTTCTTTCACCAACAGAAGTTGGTCCATTAAAATGATATTACCTCGCCCACCTTGTCATTCTAATATCTCACAACAGCCGTTCAAGGCAGTGCATTAAACTGTCTTATAGTGACCTTATCTCTGGTATATCTATCTGGGAAGGAAGCCATGTAGCCAGTCCATATCTTGGACAAGAGCCTAACCTGCTAGTAGCAGGCCTGCAATCTACCATGTACAAGGTGTCCATAACACGTCCTGACCCCATTGACAGTCCTGGGACCTGACTTATTGACCATGCTAGGACCTGACTTTCACCCTCTGTCCATAGAACAGGAAGAAGGGACAGCAGGGACAGCAGCAATATGCTTTTCTCCCATGCATCAGCCACATCCTGAGAGGAAAGGCATTCCCGATGGCTCTTGCTGATAGCTGTACAAGGTGGGTAATATTGCTGTGAACATTCTCCCAGAGCATGTCAACCTAGGTGCTGCACTGTCTGACAGCTTTACCTTCTGTGCCATCCGGCTCCGCCTGCTCCTCTCCTTGCTTCTGCTTGAACTTCTGCATGACTGCCCCTGTCAGCTTGTAGATTCCCACCTTCTCCTCAGGGTTGAAACTCAGGATTTCAATGTCACTCTGTGTAGAGGAACCAGGGCAGTCAAACAGCACAAGGGTTCAAATAGACAGTTGAACTGTAAACCCCTTGGCGCAGGGCTTTGACAGGAAAATGGGCCTTGCCCTAGGTTGGGTTCCCTGCACACAGCTACCCTCAACTTCTTGCTTGGCCGATGCCTGTCCTGGTGCTTTTCAGGCACTGTGAGGGAGGGAGTGCGGCAATTCTAAAAATATCTTTTTTTTTAATTTCAATTCTCATTGTAGTCAAGTGAAAGCAACCTAAGCTCCTTACATTTCTGCCCTGGCAGGAAACAGCAGGGACTCCTGTCAATCAGCAGTAACTGGGTGAGATTTGCTTTAAGGATATAATTTTCTGACTGCAATGATCGTTAGGTGCCACTGGGGGGGCGAAAAAGACCATGTCTGCAGTTCTTCATAGCCAGTTTTTCCTGGGTAATGCAGCAGAACTTCAGAGTTAGGAACACCAGAGTTACAAGTCACCAGTCAACCGCACACCTCATTTGGAATGGGAAGTACACAATCAGGCAGCAGCAGAGACACACACAAAAAGCAAATACAGAACAGTATTTATTTAAACATAAACTACTAAAAAGGTTAGGGGGGAACAGCATTTTTCTTCTGCATTGTAAAGTTTCGAAGCTGTATTAAGTCAATGCTCACTTGTAAACTTTTGAAAGAGTCACCATAATGTTTTGTTCAGAGTTACGAACACTTCAGAGTTCTGGAGGTGTTCGTAACTCTGAGCTTCTACTGCAGCTGAAATAGCATCTTAAGCAGTAAGGCAGCAGTGTATGGAACACTGGTAGCACTTCCCCTCCAGATCATCTCATGAATCAGAGCCCCAGCATCACACCTCTCTCCTTCCTGTGTCCCTGCCAGGTGCAGCAGTACTGCAGGCTGCATTGTGGATGGAGCAGATGCGAACTGCACATTGGGGCAGGGACTGTCCCGTGTTTGGACAGCACCTAGCCCAGTGAGGGCCTGGCCAGGCCAGGGCTCTGAGGTGCTTTGGTAATACAAATCACAATGACTGGCAGAGCAGGACAGGGATGGATCTGCACCTGCATTCTGCTAGTGCTGTTTCTGCCTTTCAGACCATGCAGCTCCATCTCGTTCAGATTACAAAAAGCCTCTCTTCCAAGTGTTGATGAGGTCCCTGTGTGTGACTGAAAAGCGGGTATGTGGGAGGCAGGAAACGGAAGGGCTAGGTGGCACCATTTCCCAGGACCTAGCAGCCTCTGCAGCTTTAGGCCAGCTCTCACTTCTCCAATCCATCATTCTCATGCACTGTGTAAAATGAATGTTAGCCAAACTCCTCCGTCGACTCAGGGACCATGCTGAGCTGTGATGCTAACCAAGGGCTTGTACACATGCTATTTCAGGGATGTTTTTAGCCCTGTGGCTAAGGCACTTGCTTAGGATGTGGAATACTAGTGTTCAAATCCTCTCTCTAAAGCAGCAAGTTGATCTCAGCTTTCCCCACTGGGAGCACCTACCCAGCAGGCTGTGCTGCTCTCAGTCTCACCTTCTGCAGGTATAAGTACAGAAATAGTCATAGAATATCAGGGTTGGAAGAGACCTCAGGAGGTCATCTAGTCCAACCCCCTGCTCAAAGCAGGGACCAATTCCACACTAAATCACCACCAGGCTCCTGCAAGCCTGACCTTAAAAACCTCTAAGGAAGGAGATTCCACCACCTCCATAGGTAACCCATTCCAGTGCTTCACCACCCTCCTAGTGAAAAAGTTTTTCCTAATATCCAACCTAAACCTCCCCCACTGCAACTTGAGACCATTACTCCTTGTTCCGTCATCAGGTACCATTGAGAACAGTCTCGAGCCATCCTCTTAGGAACCCCCTTTCAGGTAGTTGAAAGCAGCTATCAAAACCCTCCTCAATTCTTCTCTTCTGCAGACTAAACAATACGAGTTCCCTCAGCCACGTAGCTCCCATCTGGAATATGGCATGTCTCTGTGCTCTGTTGCAGGGCAGGACCTTAGGGTTGGCTGCCAACTGGTGCCGTTAGAGTAGTACCCAAGCTGTTCTAACTAGGGCAGGTCAGAGAATTGGGGAGCTGTAACCAGTTCCTTGATGGCCCCCGAGATTACTGTGACAAAGTCCTGTCAAGCAAAAGTATTGTCAAGCTTATTCAATGTGAGGCCTAAAACTTCCAGAAGCCTCAAAGATCAAACATAACAACCAGAGCAAGTGTAGCAAGTTCAAACTAGGAAATATTGTAGACTTGTGGTCAGCTCCAAAAAACAGGCTTGGCAAAATTAGATACAGACCTTTGTTCAAGGTGTAAGGCAGCCAAGCACTTCTTTAGGCTGTATTAAATATTTTGTGTCAGACACATTAACCACAATTAGGACAATTGGCTGTATTCAGAGCATATGAGCTGTGCACCTGTGCATAGATCATACTTTCAAAATAACTACAACGACCACAGTAAACATTTGGCCCAACCTGATTGGTTGACCTGCTTCAAAACATGGCGGGCAGATGAGATAAAATGCATAGAGTCTCAGGTGGGTTTGTGTGTGTGTTGACCTAAAAGAGATCACTCTTTGTCAGGCTCCCATAGAGCCCCTGAACTGAGGAAACTTGAACTACACCGACTGTCTGTACCGGGCCAGTGCAAAGAGCAGACAAGTAAAGGGTAATGTATTCTCGGCAGGGTAAGGTTCTGAAGTAAAAAAGTCTGATTGCATGCAGGATAAAGTAAAGAAATCTGGGTTGCTCCCGCTGATTTGATCTCAGGCTGTACTGACACTACAGTATTAAAAATGGTGGTGTTGGAATAATTTGATCTCAGGTTATATCAATGCTACAGTATGAAAAATAGTAGTAAGTACCTGATGCATAATATTACTTGTACTTGTGCTTGTCTTCAGTATAATTTGCCATTTATATTAAGCCTTATTCAATGCTGGTCTTTAACTTTTGTTTTCCTATTCTGTCTGTGTTGCATTTATAGCCCTAAGTCAAAGTCATTTTTTCAGGAATAATCAGTAGTTTTAATTTCTTTATGCGGACACCACTTAACCTCATTACATCTTTGTTGGGTGGTGGGAAGTAGTGATCACCCAGGGTATAATTAGGGCCCTGATGTGTGTCTCCCTCTTCCATAATCTCCACAGCCCCCTTCTCTGCTGCACTGAACATTAACCCCTTAGGCCATGATTATGTCTCACATAGATATGCAGAGCAGTACCAAAGCTTGAACCATCAAAATATGATGCCGACTTCAGTTCTTTCTTAGGAAGTCAGGCTTTCTTGCTCTAGGCAGAAAATATCCTTCCTAGCCTGAGATCTTGACAACTCACAGAAAAACTAAACTTTCTGGCAGAGGGAATGGCTAATCTAATGATACTTGTCGTGGTCTCAAGCCCATTGCCTCTAGGAGACCCCAGGCAGCAGCCAAACACAGATAAGATTCTAATCCAGGGTGGGCAAATTTTTTGGCCTGAGGGCCACACCTGCATAAGGAAATTGCATGGCAGGCACAAAATTAGGGGTTGGGGTGCGGGAGGGATCCAGCTGGCGGTGCAGGCTCTGCGGTGGGGATGAGGAGCTTGGGGTGCAGGAGGGTGTTCCAGGCTGGGACCAAGGGGTTCAGAGGGCAGGAGGGGGATCAGGGCTGGAGCAGGGGGATGGGGCGTGGGAGGAGGGTGGGGTAGCACTTATCTCAAGCAGCTCCAAGAAGCAGTGGCATGTCCCCCTCTCCAGCTCCTACATGGAGGCACAGCCAGGCAGCTCTGCCCACTGCCCTGTCTCAGACGTCACCCCTGCAGTTTCCATTGGTCGTGGTTCCTGGCCAATAGGAGCTTCAGAGCCTGCACTGGGGCCAGCATGTGGAGTCCCCTGGCTGTCCCTACGCTTAGGAGCCAGAGGGGGGACATGCCGCTGATTCCAGGAGCCATGGTACCTGCGGAGTGGGGTAAGCCCCTGACCCCAATCCCCAGCAGGAGCTCAAGAGCTGGATTAAAAGGTCTGAAGGGCCGGATGTGGCCCCCAGACAGTAGTTTGCCCACCCCTGTTCTAACCCCTCATGAGAGAAGCCATTATTTGTCTCCCCATTTTATAGATGGAGAGACAAAGGTGAGAGAAGAGAAGTTGTCCAACCTGACTCAGTGAGCTACAGGAAAATCTGGGCCTAGAAACTAGGGCTGGGGGAAAAATTTGGACAAATAATTTGCCAAATAAAGCAGTTTTGGTGGACCCAAAACTAGTCACAAACTTGACCCAATAGTTTCAGCTTAGAAAAAGGTTTTCAAACCACAAATCTATCCCACTTTATAACCTTTAGCCCAGTGGCTAGTGCAGTTGCCTAGAATGTGGGAGACTTAAGCGCACAGCTTCTGCCTCTCAAGTGAGCAGCCTAACCAGCAGGCTGTATTGGGGTTGGGGCCTCTTAATCTTGCCTATTGCAGCTGTTCAACTTTGAATACCTTCTTAAATATTTATTGGGCCAGAAGGAAAGAAAACAGCTCTATAGCCTGGTGATTAAGTCACTCTCCAGAAAGGTAGGAAATAAGGAGTCAAATCATCTTGCTGCCTGATTTAGAGCTGAGTACATTCATCAACAGGCTATGGTGTCTCGCTTTGGTCCAATGAATATTTAAATATTTATGCTTAAATGCTGAGCTCTGTTAATTGGGCGGCCAGCCCTGCACATCACTGCAAAATACTAGGGTTTTCCCCTCCAGGTAAATGACTCACCAGTTAACATGAACTGATAGGCATTGTCAGAGATGGAGAAGATGTGGGGTTGGGCTTCTTGACACTTTTTGCCCCTGTAACCAGCCACCACCTCACATGTGGGTACGTCTACACTATGGGATTATTCTGATTTTACATAAACCGGTTTTGTAAAACAGATTGTATAAAGTCGAGTGAAAGCGGCCACTCTAAGCACATTAATTCGGCGGTGTGCGTCCATGGTCCGAGGCTAGCGTCGATTTCTGGAGCGTTGCACTGTGGGTAGCTATTCCGTAGCTATCCCATAGTTCCCGCAGTCTCCCCCGCCCCGTGGAATTCTGGGTTGAGATTTAGATCCGAGTGCCTGAGGCGGGCAAAAATCAATGTTGTCGGCGGGTGGTTTGGGTAAATGCGCCAGTCATCTCCTTCCTCCAGGAAAGCCAAAGGGCAGACAATCATATCATGCCTCTTTTTCCTGGATTGCCCTGCAGGATGCCATAGCCAGGACACCATGGAGCCCATTCAGCTTTTTTTTTTTTTTTTTTTTTACTGTCACTGTAGGTTAGTGTACTGGTGCCGCTGACAGAGCGATACATGCAGCACTCACACAGCAGCATATTTGCCTATTGCATGACAAGCAGAGATGGTTTTTCAGTTGTTCTGTCCAGTCTGCTGTGCATTGTAAATTGGCGTGAGATGACGTTATCTGCATTCCGTACTGTCTCTGCATGTACAATGGGTGCCCCTGGGCTGAGGTGCTAGAGGCGTAAAAAGACAAAAAACAGGAATGACCCCGGGTATTCCTCCTTTATAGTATCTAAAAAATAGAATCAGCCTGAAAGAATATGGGGCAAGTAATACTTTAGAGAACCAGTGTATAGAGAACCGAAGCACAGCTGCTTCCGGTGAGATACTCATCAGAATGATCAGCTGCATGGCATTCTAGGGTGTCCTGCGAACCCCAACCCGTTGCTTCCCTCCTCCCAAACCTTCCTGGGACAGTGGCAGTGTCCCTGCATTTTGTGATGAAGTAATAAAAAAGCAGGAATAGAGAACGACTGACTTCTACTGGAGATAAAATGTGGGGGAGTGCAGCCTCCAGTGTATGATAGTCCAGGCAGGACATTTAGTGTGGGCGGGAGACGGAGCCAGCATCCCACTGTTATTGATAGTCTCAGGCAGTACAGAATCTTCTCTTTACACAGAAAGGTGGGGGGGGGCTGATGGAGCTCAGCCCCCAGTGCTATGATTGAGGCACGGTTACCAGCCAGTGTCTTGTACCATCTACTGGAATGACAAGGAATCATTCCTATTTTTACCTAGGCGCCCCGGCCAGCCCACCTAGGCCAGCCAGGAGCACTCACAGGCTGATTATTGACAAACGGATAGCAGTCTATTGTATCCATCTGCCACTCGGAGGGGAAAGGAGTGCATTACTGCTCTTCACTGCCACAGGCATCGCTCTACCAGCAGCATTCAGTGACATAGCGGTGACATTGCAAAAGTCAGAAAGCGATTTTTCCCCCTTTTCTTTCAACGGGGAGGGGGGAATGGAGAGTACATACATTGACAAGCTATACCTTGAGGTCACCCCGACAATGTGTCTTGACCCTCAGCTGGGATCAGCCAAGAATGCAAATACTTTTCGGAAGACTGCTGGGACGGTGGGAGAAGCTGGCAGGTCTCAGTACGCCCTCCCTCCCTGAGCGTCCATTTGATTCTTTGGCTATCGTTACGCTGTCACACACCCTGTGCTGTATGAACTCTGTATCATAGCCTGGAATTTTTCAATGCTTTGTCATTTCGTTCTCTTCTGTAACGGACTCTGATAGAACAGATTTGTTCTCCTCATACAGCGATCAGATCTAGTTATCTACCCGATACAGTCCATGCTTGGCAGCTCTTTTTGGATTTGGGACATGGCATGGCCCACCCCGTGCTGATCTAGAGCTCCACGCTGGGCAAAAGAAATGCCAATTCAAAGTTTGCGGGGCTTTTCCTGTTTTACCTGGCCAGTGCATCGATTCGATTGGTCCGAGCAGTCACAATGATGCACTGTGCGTGATACCGCCGGAGGCCAAATACCATCGCATTTGCGGGCCACACTAATCCTAATCCGATATGGTAATACCGATTTTAGCGCTACTCCTCTCGTTGGGGAGGAGTACAGAAACCGATTTAAAGAGCCCTTTATATTGATATAAAGGGCCTCGTTGTGTGGACGGGTACAGCGTTAAATCAGTTTAACGCTGCTAAAATCGGTTTAAACGCGTAGTGTAGACCAGGCCACAGTTGTACACTGGCAGCCACTTGTAGTGGTTGACAGTGACACAGAAGAGGCCTGAATAGGTCTGTGCAAAGAAGAATGGAAGGACTGTTACTTCTCACGTGCCCATGAGAATTAAATATCTTTATGCAGAAAAGAAATTTTCAAAAATCGATTTACATAGATCATCCAGGCTGCGTAATGCTCTTTGAGGTTATACAAGACAGTAGGCTCATGGAGGTAGGTCATCATCACCATGTCCTCAACTTTATCATATTTGGGAGGATTCATGGGGAAGACTTGGTCATCCTTGGCAGTCACAATCTGGCAAAACCAGAAGAGAACAGGTGAAGAAAGCTAAGCAAGGAAACTTTCTGAGCTGCATGAAAATTACTTCAAGTGGATGGTTTAATTTCTTACTTACTCTGTCATCATATGTTTTGACAGTGACTTTGTCACTCTCCCTGCTCTGGATGATTCCTTTCAAATACATTTCTTTATCATCGATTACAACGCAAGCTCCTTTAGAATCAAATGGGTGATTGTGGGCCTCTCCTCTCCTTCTCAGGCTTCTGCAGATAGGGAGCAGCAACTTCAAAGATTGACATCTCTGCATCTGAGCTCATGGCTGAAGTTTGGCTGGGGAACCAAACTTCAGCCATGAGCTCAGATGCAGAGATGTCAATCTCTGGATGAGATTGACATGGATGAGTTTGAAATTCAGCACTGTCTGACAATGGTCAGTTTCAGTTTGAATGAGTTTGAAATTCAGCACTGTCTGACAATGGTCAGTTTCAGTTCCAGGACTTCTGAATGCACACTTTTTTTTCCATATTTAGGGACTGGGATGTGTAAGCCATTACCAGGACTTATTGATAGGACTGGGGCCACTACAAGCCTAAGTTCAGTCTGGTGTTAAAAGCAGATAAGGGAATACATAGAAACAACATCTACATAAAGTCAGTAGGCCTGGATGATGGACATTCTAGGGCTTTTGGAGAATTAGACAATGAAAAAAATTGAACCACTGATGATTGCTTTAGAAAGGGCTCGGAGAATTAAAGGTATCAGAGAAGTGGGGAGAAAAGCAAAACAGACTATCTTAAACAAAAAAAATGTGACCCTGAAATCTATCAATCATTCTGTAGTCTGAAGGCTTGTCTCCGCAGAGACTTATTGAACAGCAAGTCAGGGTGTGAATGTACAGGGCACTAAGATGCTGTGTGGAACCTGCTGCCAAGCACTAAATGTTCTGTAGTGAGTAGCTAGTGGAGTCCCATAGGATCCAGTACTAGTCAATAATTTCATTAATGATTTGGATAATGGAGTGGAGAGTATGCTTATGAAATTTGTGGATGACACCAAGCATTCTGGAGAACAGGATTAGAATTCAAATCAGCCTTAAACATTGGAGAATTGGTCTGAAATCAACAAGATGTAATTCAGTAAAGACAAGTGCCAAAAAGTATACGTAGGAAGAAAAAGTCAAACTCAGCTACAAAATGGGAAATAACTGGCTAGACAGTAGTACTGCTAAAAAGGACCTGGAGGTCATAGTGGATCACAGATTGAATGATAGCAACAATATGATGCTGTTGTGAATAGGCTAATAGAATTCAAGGGTGTAGCATGCAAGACATGGGAGGCAACTGCAGGGCCGCCCGGGGGGGGGGGGAGGAGTGGGGCATTTGCCCCGGCCCCAGACCCCACAGGAGCCCATGAGAGTTTTACCAGGTCTTCGGCGCAGGTCCTTCACTCATCGGGTGTGTTTGGCAGCACTGAAGGACTGCTGCTGAAGAACAGAGCTGCTTCCGCTCTGGGTCTTCCGCCGCATTCAGCGGCAGGGGCTTCCTTCCACTCTGGGTCTTCGCAGCAGTTTCAGCAGCAGGTCCTTCACTCGCTCCTGGACCCCACCGCTGAAGAGTGCCCCAAGACCCAGGCGGAGGACCCTGCTGCTGAAGACCCCAGGCCCTCGAATCCTCGGGCGGCCCTGGGGTAATGTATTGCTCTCGTTGTGCACAGGTGAAGCCTCAGCTGAGTACTGTGTCCAGTTTTGGGCTCCACACTTTAGGAAGATGTGGCAGTTGGGAGAGTTCACGAGTGGAGCAACAAAATAATTGGTTTAGAAAACCTGGACCTATGGGGGAAGGTAAAAAAAAATGGGCCATGTTTAGATTGAGAAAAGAAGGACTGAAGGTGGGACTGATAGCAAGTCTTCAGTATATTAAAGTGGTGGTATAAAGATGGTGATGATCAACTGTTCTCCTTGTTTTACTAAAGGTAGGACAAAGAGAACAAGATGGCCATACTGGGTCAGGACCAAAGGTCCATTGTAGCCCAGTATTCTGTCTTCGACAGGGCCATGCCGAGTGAACCTAACAGGTAATGATCAGTGATCTTCTCCTGCCTCCTCCATCTCCACCCTGGAAACAGAGTCTAGGGGCCACATTCCTTACCGTGCTGGCTAATAGCCATTAATGGACTTAACCTCCATGATTTATCCAGTTCTCTTTTAAACGCTTTTTATAGTCCTAGCCTTCACAACCTCCTCAGGTAAGGAGTTCCACAAGTTGACTGTGCACTTGTGTGAGAAGAACTTTCTTTCATTTATTAAACCTGCTGCCTATTAATTTCATTGTGCCCCTAGTTCTGTATTATGGAATAAGTAAATAACTTTTCTTTCTACTTTCTCCATCACTCATGTTTTTATAAACCTCTATTCTTTCCCCCTTAGTCTCCTACTTTTACAAGCTTGAAAAAGTCCTAGCCTCTTTAATCTCTCCTCATATGAGACAACAAAACCCTACATTTTAGTTGTCCTTTCTTGAACCTTTCTTAGTGCCAGTATTTCGTTTTTGAGATGAGGAGACCACCTCTAGTATGCAGTATTCAAGATGTGGGCATACATCGATTATTATTAAGGGCAATAATATTTCTCCTTCTTATTTCTCTATCCCCTTTTGTGATGATTCCTAACATCCTGTTTGCTTTTTGACTGTCCTCTGCCCTTAGTGGATGTCTTCTGAGAACTATCCATGATGACTCCAAGATCTTTTTCTGATTTGTTGTAGCTAATTAGCCTCCCATCATATCGTATGTACAGTTGGGGTTATTTTTTCCAACGTGCATTACTTTACATTATCCAGATTATACTTTTTTCATTTGCATTTTGTTGCCCAATTCACTTTCGTTTTGTTTGAGATCTTTTCGAAGTTCTTTTACAGTCTGCTTTGGTCTTAACTATCTTGAGCAGTTTAGTGTAATCTGCAAACTTTGCACCTCACTTTTTACCCCTTTCTCCAGTATCATTTATGAATAAGTTGAATGGATTGGTCCTAGACTGCCCTTGGGGGCTTAATCTGCAGCAAGGCAGCTTAGGTGGTTTAGGAAAAAACTTTAACTATAAAGATAGGGTTAAAAGTTTCTGGAATAGATTATCAAGGGAGGTTTGTTGGAATCCTCATCATGGAGGGTTTTAAGAATAGGTTAGACAAATAGAGATGGTCTAGGTTTACCATCAGCACAGGGAGGATGGATGGACTAGATGACCTCTTGAGGTCCCTTGTAGCTTACATATGATTACACAGCTGGAATTATGACAGAATATTAAGCAAAAAACTATGGATCATACCAGCCAAACTAGACTGCTTTTTAAATGTAATGTAGAGTAACACAGTTAGTGGAGTTAACAAAGTAATGTTATCTGGATAGGAATAAAGCATTTGATGGAGCATTTCACAAAATGTTGCTTACAACATTACTGCAAATATAGATGTTGTCACATGGGGTGAAACTGGCATATGGACCACTGCAGTTAATGGAAGGGTAATGTTAAATAGCCATACCGTTAGAAAGGAATTTGCCTAGGAGCTGTACTACAGAGGTGGGGGTTAAGCCCAGTTTTATTTGCATCTGTGATTTAAAACTGCTTTAAAAATCCCTGCTCGAGAGTATAGAACCCGGATAGGCAACTAAATGGGACATGTAACTATGAGTGTCCAAAGGGAAGGGTCCAAAGTGTAGGAACACCAAGAAAGGAGAGAAATCATTTAACACAGAAATTCCTGGGACCGATGGGGTAACATGGAGCACAGAAGCTGAAGGATGAATATTGGGAAATTGTGTGACTGCTGAGATCTGTTAAAGAAAGACATGAAAGTGTCAGACATTTAACCCTGCATGGGCAGATTGTAGGACACAAGCCTGAGTGTCTGGACAATCGCCGCTCTAATTTCAGTAGCCCATTGGATTCCTGTCAGTTTGGTTAGACTCTTGCAGGAAGATGCTGGCACCTGGCTAGAGTATGCTGAGGTTCTTACTGCTCACAAAACCCCAGCAAGTCTGTATTCCTTGCAATGTGGACATCAGGGCTGCCACCTGTCTCGCTGGGCCTTATGGACCAGAGCTAATTAGCACAACATCTTACTTCTACCTCTCTAAGGTCTGCTTGCTCTGCTACAAGGTGGGAATTGCCAGGCTGGCAGGAAAACTTCAGCCCATTCTGCTGACGCTGGTAAAGCTAATCCTATTGGTAATTCATGGACAAATTCCCATCTTGCCCAGGAGCTTCAAAGCACGAGGCATGTGCTAGCTGCAGAGATTGGCCAGTGCTGCACACCAGACAGCATTTCATCTTGTGCGTAAACTACACAAATTGCTCAGGGATATCAGCACAGGTCCACACTGCATTTAGAATGACTCTTACCAAACACAGTTTGCCTCCTTGAGTTACTGAAGGAATCTCCTTATGGTGTTGAAAGGAAAAGAAAGTTAAATCCAAGGGAGTTCGTTGTCTTGGTTATCTAGTAGCTTAATGTCTTTTACCATCTACTCTGAACATTACTGTACTACACAGCTGAATAATAGGATTGTGGAAAAGGGAGCATGTTTCCCATTTCATGTATAATTGCTCTTAACCATTAAACTACATAGGAGTTCCTCTGGACTACCAATTTGGATCCAAGCCCCACAAAGAACCGCATGGATCCCACTATCTTACTGTAAACGATTGACATTAGAACACTGAACCAGCAAACTGAGGTGCTGGGAAAGGTCAGATGCATTAAATATATTGTCCTGCATCAACGTCTGCACTGTTAGCTTTTTTGTGCCCTTGACAGGCTAAAAGGGGAAGTGTGCTAAGGGGCCTCCTTCTGCTTCTGTCACCACAGCCACATGTGCACAGCATGGGACAGTTCTCTTACACTAAATGTGAGTATATCCAGAGTGTCAGAAACGGGGAGTGGGACAGATCTTGCTTTTCCCTGATCCTTCATGCTCTTCAGCTGAGCAACATCAAAGTCCAGGGCCCTGGAGAGTGGGCAGGCATCTGAGACTTACCTTGAAATGCTGAGCTCACAAAGAATAAGGGAGCCTTAGCCCTAGCTTCTTTACACACTGGCATCTGCCAACACAGCACTCTACCCCTCTATTTTTGCTGAATAATAATTTACTCTTCAGTTGTAAATGTGTTGAAGCTCTGATCTCTCATTCTCTGTTAATTACTGAGACAGATGACTGGCTGAAGGTTGCATGGAGTCAGCTGCCCTGAGATTTGTTTGCTTAGTCACATGCATTGCCCTCTGAAAGGCTGCGGCCGGCCTGAGGGAGGGAGGAAGCTTGAGAAAGTCCCTGATAATCCCAAATAAGGGAATCATCTGCACCTTGGAAGATTACTTCAACCAGTAAGAAATTTCTTTTCAAAATGTAGGCTTCACAGATTGTAACTGTCTAGTGCAAATCTCTCTCTCTCTCTACACACACACACACACCATTGACAGTGATAGAGAATTAGGAAAATACAGCATGTGAGGTGAGATTCTCATTTACATTATTCCCCTTTTTCACCTGTCTGCCAGGGTGAAACACTTTGACTCATTAACTCCCATGTTAGGGACCCTTCACACATACCACCATACCCTGGTGCCTGCCCCCCACTTGGAATGATAGTGGAAGGGAGCCCCTCCCCTCCTGCAGATGCAGGAGTCCAGCATGGGGTCCCCTTCTTCATCCAGGAGTGGCAGCAGGGCCCACCTCCTCTTAGGAACAGAAAGGGAGGAAACAAGGGGTCCCCTCTGCCCCTGGAGAGGCAGGGAGCTCCACTATTTGCCCCAGCTATCATGATGTATCTGCTTGGGTGAGTGAGTGTGTCAGGCCTGCTGCACCTTCCCCTCCCTCCTGTGGCACCCCAAAGCATGAAAGGGGCTGTTTTCCCATTACAGAGCTATCGGTTCAGGCTCCCTGCAGATGCAGGCAGTTGTCATTGAATCGGTTACACTCAGGTCATATTCTCAAACTTTTGTTTGCAAACGCTAGGGCTAGAATTTACTCTTAAAAAAGAAAGAAAACTGAGATTCAGCAGGAATTCTCTAGCCCTGTGTCTTAATCCTAATCTGAAAATATATTGAGAAGATATTTTCCTATTCCTACAATGTTATGTGGTGAGGACCTTCTAGTAATGACACAAGAAAAAGAAAAATGCTCCCTTTATAATGTAAACTAGTAAGTGTGTGTATGTGTGAGTTATAGTTTCATAGAGTTTAAGGCCAGAAGGGACCATTAGATCATTTAGTCTGATCTCCTGTGTATCACAGGCTATTACATTTCATCCAGTTACCCCTGTATTAATTCCAAAGATTTTAGTTAAACCAAAACATTTCAGCCTTTGGAAGACTAAATTGTGTGCCACAGGTGTAGACCAAGAAAGTCTGAGGTACCAGCAGCGCCAAAGTCCCACCAGTGACCTAGACTCCTGAAGTGGCAGGGGCAGGGAATTAATATGGTGAGTTATGCCCATAGGGTCCACGAGACAAACCATGCTGCAGAGAAAGGTGAAAAACTCCCAAGGTCCCTGCCAATCTGATCTGGGAGAAAATTCCTTCCTGACTCCTAATCTGCCAATCAGTTAGATCCTGAACATGTGAGTAAGGCACCCCTCCAGGCATCTAAAAAACCAAAAGGATTGTCTATCACCTCACAGCACTGGCCCACCCTATTCAGCATTCCATCTCCAGCTGTGCCCAGTCCTGATACTTTAGGGAAAGGCAAAAATAACTAAAATACATCAGGTCAATTATGCCTTGGGTGGGGCTGGAGAAGGAGAGAAGATTCCTTCCTGACCCTTGCAGGCAACTGACTGAAGCCTGAGATTTGATTATTGTCATAATCTTAAAGCATTGCTGCAAGTGTTCTGAGCATGTTGAGGATACTGCAGGAAAACCCATTCTCCCCACAGCCCATAAAGGAAGAGAATGAATATGGGGACTCAAACACAAGCTCCAAAGCCAAAAGGGACCACCCAGTCTTCACACACACAGGCTGTAGAATTCCTCCCAGAAACTGGATTAAAGAACATCATTTAGGAAGGTATCTTGTCTCACCTTGTACACTGAAAATAATAGTGAGTCAACCATCTCCCCTGCTAAGCAGTTCCAATGTTTAATTACCCTCACTGCTTGGAAATTGCATCTCATTTCATGGTTGAATTTGTCAAACTTCAACTTCCAGCCATTTGATCTTGTTTTGCCAATGTCACCAAGGTTGAAAAGCCCCCTGCTCTCAGATCTCTGTTCCATGATGTGTCAGTGTCTAGACACAGTGATCACACCACCTCTCTGCCTTCTCTCTAATAAGCTAAATACGTTGAGCTCTTTAAGCCTCACGTGGTAAGACTTGTTTGTTTTCCAGCATCTGGATCATTTTAGTAGCCGCTCCTTTGAACTCTCTCCAGAATTTCCACATTCTCCTTGAAGTACGGACATCAGAACTAGACATAGAATTCTAGTTGTGGTCCTACCAATGCAGTGTACACAAGCCATAATCACTGCCCTTCTGTTACACAGGGGACCATTGGTGGTTCATTGCTCTGTGTCAGCATCTCATGTCAGGCCTGACAGACTCACTACACCTCACACACTAGTGTCATGATATAGACCCAAAGAGTGGCCTGTAAGGTATCAGTTACAAATTAGTAACATCCTGGTTCTGAAAATCCTTGCTTGATGTACGTACAGGCTGTGCATAAAGAGTTCTGGACATGTGCTGGAATTATGTCCTTAAAATATGTTCAGCAAGCAATGCCTAAGCCCAATCTGCTCTAGACAAAGGAATATGAATGTTCTTGTCTGACCAGCCTGGCTGTCAGGCAAAGACAATGAAAAGAAATTCACATATAAGGTAAACAAAGCTATCAAGCTAACAAGCAAGGTAGAAGAGCACAAGACATCTCTTCCCAGCCTGAATAAAGGAACTTTATCTGAGAATACATGTAAAAGGTTTACTGAGCTATAAAGACAGGAGATCTGAACCAGAAAATTCAGGACTGGGAGGGTGCTAGCATCATTCTGCAAAGAGTAACTGGGCTATAGAAGCCTTGCTGTGACCAAATGCTTGTCTGCTGGCTGTTGGTGTCAGGGCTATGAGCTGCAGCAGCATAGCATTGAAGGTACCCAAAGTTGCAGGGCAGGTGGTTACATGGCCCTTTACTGCTCTGGACTGAACCCCAAAGCATCACACCTACTTCTACTTGATATTCTGTTTTCGTACATTTAAGAATCTCATTAGCCCTTTTTGCCACAGCATTGCACTGAGAGCTCATGCAGAGGCAATTATCTACAATGAGCCCTTCTGAGGCTTTGTTTTCCAAGACAAAGTCTCTTATCCTGTAGGTATAACCTGTGTTCTTGGTTTCCAGATGTATTATTAGGCTGTATTAAAACACGTTGTGTTGGATTGTGACCACTTAACCAGGTGACTGATCACTCTGTAGCGGTAACCTCTCCTCAGTATTTTCTATCCCACCAATTTTTGTGTTATCTGTAAACTTTACCAGCAAAGGTTCTATATCATCATCTAAATATTTTTTTAATCAACAATTAAATAGTGTTTGACCAAGGAACAATCCCTGGGAAACCGTGCTAGAAACAGCCAGACTTATTGATGTCCCCCCCATTTGCAATGGCATTTTGAGATCTGACAATGAGCCAGGTTATTTTTTATCAATTTTATGTATGCCCTGTTAGTTTCATATAATGCAAACTTTTTAATCAAAATGTCATGTGGTACTAAGACAAGTGCCTTGCAGAAATCCAAATATACTATACCAACAGTTACCTTTATCTACCAGACCTGTAATCCTGTCAAAAAAAGGTTAGTTTGATGAGACGTGCCTTCCATGAAACCATGCTGACTGCATTAGTTATATTTGCAGGTACAGTGAGGCAGAGTGGCCTCCCTCTGGACTTGAGGGTGAGACCCCACTACCCTCCCCCTGATGGGTGGAGCCAAACTCTCCCCCCTCGCTGGAAGTTACGGGGTGGGACAGGAAATATAAAGTTCAGTGGTCCTTGCTTCTAGGAAGCCAAGCCTTCTCAGGACCTAAGCAGACAAGTGTCCTACTCCGTGAAGAGACAGAGGACCCTGAGGCACCCACCCAGGGGCGGCTCCAGGCCCCAGCACGCCAAGCGCATGCTTGGGGTGGCATGCCACGGGGGGCGCTCTGCCGGTCGCCGGGAGGACGACAGGCAGGCCACCTTTGGTGGCTTGCCTGCGGAGGATCCGCTGGTCCTGTGGCTCTGGTGGACCTCCCGCAGGCTTGCCTGTGGAGGGTCCGCTGGTCCCGCGGCTTCACCGAAGCTGTGGGACCAGCGGACCCTCCGCAGGCATGCCTGCAGGAGGTCTACTGGAGCTACGGGACCGGCGACCGGCAGAGCGCCCCCCGTGGCATGCTGCCATGCTTGGGGCAGCGAAATGTCTAGAGCCGCCCCTGCACCCACCCTGTGCATCTTGGGGAATACCTGAGGACCTAGACATGGTGGAGAAGTCTCAGACCTTGGGTGAGCCAATGCACTTGCCCAACTCTAAAGACAGGCTCAGGCATCCAGAAATAGTTTTATTTGTGGGTGCTTTGGGTATCTTCGACATGCCTGTCCCATGATGTACTGCAGCTTCAGCCAGGTATGGACTCGGGGGTGGGGGTCTAGGGCCTGTAAGCAGCCCTTGGGTAAGGTGACAATTCCTCTCAATGTGGACAGAATTTAAGTCTCTGGCCTCAGACTCCATATGCAGACAGACTCATCCACCAGGACTACGTCAAACCCCCAGACCCACCGCTGGGAGTCATCTGGCTGCAATGCATACATGGGGATGTGAGTTCTATTCCAAAGCATCTGTCACCATAACGGTGAAAGGAGAGACACAGGACATGATGGTAGGCCTAGTGCGAGACCAGCATTCCCTGTCATCTTGGGCAGTGACTAGAGGAGGTTTGCTGCCAGTGTTGGGTCCCAACATCCTGAAGTAGCCTTTGAGAAAATGGACAAGGCACCTGAGGACCCTGACCTGAATGGCCAAGAAAAGAGAGATCCTGACTGCAAACTCCACTGCCCTTGCCACCGAAGAGGTCACGCCAACAGCCTGTTTGTGAAAAGGCCTTGAATTTGGGGGCAGACTTCAGTCAGAACCAAAGAGAGGATCCCACTCTCAGTGAGGTCTCTGAGCAGCTGGCTCGTGTCAATGGAATCATGGACAAGCCCCATCAAATGACACTGTATCCCCCCTTTTGAATTGACCAGTGACTGCCTTTACTGGATCAACCCTTCTGGGCTCAGCTTGTGGTACCCCAATGCCACCAATGTGTGGTCTTGTGACTCACCCATGACATTCCAGCAGCTGGTCACCTGGGTCATGAGAAAACATTAGCGTGAGTCCTGGTCTGGTTCTTCTGGCTCAGGGTGCACCAGAAGGTGAAAGATTCTGTGATTCCTGTGGCCTTGTGTGGAGTGCCACAGGCTCCCCTCATCCTGTTGTCAGTGATTAGCACCTCATTCAAGAAGTTCACCATGGACTTCGTGGGGCCCTTCACAAATAGCATTATGAAGTTCAAATGTATCCTGGTGGTTTTAGATTATGCCACCTGGTATCCCCAAGTGATCCCCCTCTGAAACATCCTGGCATGAACCATAGATTAAAAAAAGTGAAATCAGTTTTTTGGTCCAACAGGGTTCAGTCAAATCACTGCTAATAACGACTGTTGAAGACAAAGATCATTGGGGCTCTAAATAATTATGAGAACAAACCTCTGATGCAGAGCTATCTGGATCACTTTGAAAGTTGGGCAGTTAAACATTGATTTTAAGGCAGCCATACGCAAGGTTATAGATCTAGGAACAAATAAAATAGGTCACACTGAAAGGCTGGGGACTTGCATCCTGGGAAGCAGAGACTTTGAAAAGAATGTAGGGGTCATGAACGCCCAGTGCGATGCTGTGACAAAAAGACTTAATGTTCTTCTGAGTGATATAAACAGTAATACTGACTAAGAGTAGGGAGGCGATATTATCCTGCATGCAATGCAGGGGAGACTGTTGCTGGATACTGTGTCTAATTCTGGTGTCCACACTTGAACAAGGATGTTAAAAAACTGAAGAGGGTTAAAAGAAGAGCTGCAAAAAACCCTCCAACTCTGGAGAATAAGCCTTATGACAAGCGATTTAAGGCGTCCAATCTATTTATCAGAAAAAGGTGCTTACCAATTGCTTGCTGTTCATAAATTGCATAGTCAATTGCTAGGCCAGATGTTGCTTTGTTATAAAATATATTCAAGAGACCAAATGACCAATATCAGTCAGGTTTATTCCTATAAGCCAGTAATAATAGAGTACAGAAAAAAGGTTCTATATGATGAGAGTCTCCAGGAAGCCATCTTATGCAGCAATGTTTCATTCACCTTGCAGAGGAGGGGCGCACGCAGAGATACACATTTCAATCAGTATTATTTATATGATGATTTTACAAGTTACGCGCCTCTTTACCCATCACTAAAATCCACTCATTCAGTTTGTCCCAGTTACCTACATTATTGTTCCTTCCTTTTCTTTATTTTGAACACCAGCATTCTAGGTACTGGTCAATGTAGCTGTGGTTCATCACACCTGCCTTGACCGAGGACTTTTGCTGCTGGATAGAGATAGTTGGCACAAGGAGGATTTTGCTTCCTTGAATGACCCCACTTGCTGAGGGACTAATCAGAAGGAATGTGTCAGGCTAACATCTTGGTGTTATTTTCAACCACACCAATTAAATGGACACTGACAAAGTACAAAAAAACATCAGCTGCGAACGTTGTGCACTGTTTGTCCTACGAAGCCATTGCCCTTGTGGGCAAAAGAGCTGATCATTCACTTTCCTGTTTACAGAGCTGTCAGCAGGACTGCACAGTTGCTTGAAGATGATGCAGAGGACAGCAGCACACCTGCTCGCAGCATGGAGCCGCTTTGATCACGTTACAGCTACCCGGTATTCTTCACACTGCAGGCATGTGATGAGATGGTGGCTGGACTTTAAATTGACCTTTTTTTATTCTTAAAGTGGGTTCTGGCACTGTCCAAGACCTCCTCTTAGAGCTTAGTCCTGGGGAGTATCTGCATTCCCCTACCCACACTTTTCAGATGTTATCATTGCAAGTGCTCATGCGATTAGTGTGATGGCACCTGGGGATAGCGCTGCCCTCCACCACATCTCCTCCTCCACTTGCATCCCCCTTGCCCAGTTTTTAACATCATTGGAAAACCACATATTTTTAGAGGTCTTTTCCATGTTCATTGCCATGGCCTCTGTGTAGAAATCCCTCCTCACCTCCCATTTTTAATAATACAACATTTTTGGCCTTTTAAATAATTTCTGTATTATTTGTATTTTATATAGTACTGCTTGTATATGGGCCTGAGTGCCTCAGTGTGGGCGCTTTATAAAAAAAATATCCATTGTGTATGGAGCACCGTGCATAAAGG
This sequence comes from Chelonoidis abingdonii, assembly GCF_003597395.2. Lineage (NCBI taxonomy): Eukaryota > Metazoa > Chordata > Testudines > Testudinidae > Chelonoidis > Chelonoidis abingdonii. The sequence continues at coordinate 6,554,742 of NC_133781.1, forward strand.
GGCGGTGTTTTCTGTAGGATAGGCACAGGAGAAAGAACTCCTCCCCCCAGGCCACAGGCCTGCAATATGAACTGACTGTAGGGGAAGCTCTAGGCACCAGCTTGGGGCAGCCCATTTGCAGGGGCAGCATGGGAGCTGAGAACCTACAGGGGGCTCTGGGAGCTGTAGTTCCTTGGTTAGCTCCCAGCCTATAGAGCCAGACCTGGAGCAGGGAAAGAACTACATTTCCCAGCATTCCCTTGGCCACACCAACTGGAAAGGCAAGGAGGGGGGGCCTCATGCGGCAGCATGCTGGAGTGGGAGTTGCACTGTGAATGGTGCGGGAGACCATAACACCATTTTAACATTCAAAAACAAGAATCATTGCCTAGGGGGAGGTGAGGTAGCCCTCACTGCCACCTCTATTCTCTCTGCCTTGCCCCCCACAGATGAACCAACCCCACCACCCTGCTCCTCTGTTCCCCTGATCACCCCCTCCTGGACCCCTCCCTAACTGCCCCCAGGACTCACAACCTATACTAAGCCTCCCTTCTCCTTTGCTTGCCCAACTGCCCGATCCTGCAGACCTCACCCAACGTCCCCCCAAGACACCACCCCCTAATTTTTTTCTTGTCCCCTGACAAACCACTGGGACTCCCATTGCCTATCCAACCACTGCCTGTCCCCTGATTTATTGCCCCGCCCGGGGGACTCCTACTCCCTCTCTCCCAACCCCCCAGACGCCCCTTACCTGTGCGACTCAGACCAAGCATGTTCTGGCTTCGCGTGCCAGCTCTAGACCTGCTATGCATACGTACTGCATGCCCTCCCCGGCAGAAGCCCACAGCTCCCCCCCCACCCCCCAAGCACCTGCCTTCCAGTTGGTTGGGAACACTTCAAAAATTCAGAGTGCTCAAGCTTAGTTGGGCAGCTGTTACTTCATTTCTCCCAAATTCAAATATCCTGCATTCCCACTGTAAAAACCTGTTTTCTGTAGAAGTAGGATAAATTGAGCAATTAGAAGAATGTCCCAGTGTAATTCAGGACTGGAATTGTATTAACGATGCCTTTTTTTGTTTAGGAAGGACAGATATGCATTCGCAATCGCCCATTAGAAAAAGTTTGGCAACAGAAGATTAATAAAGGCACCTTAACTTTCCTCTTTATGGAGGACGTCTTTATAATATGCATCCATATCCTTCTCACACATGCTGAATTGTTCCTTTACTGTTAGCTCTGTACCAAATGGTTCTGTGTACATCCAAAAATTCCTGCTGAATACCCGCACCTGGGAGCGAGTTAGCAGTGACCGGACTGCAGCAGAAGGAGGTTTGCCAGGGTCTGTGGGGGAACCAGGGCTGACGGGCAGCAGGCCGGTGTGGGGGGGGGGGGCGAAGGCGAGCCCAGGGCTAGGGGCAGCCAGTGGGTGGGGAGGGCACTGGTGGCGGGAAGCCCAGTGCTGGGGTGGAAGGGGATGTGGGTGTGGGGGGGACAACACCCAGGGCTGGGGCACCAGGCCCATGCAGGGGGGCAGCCAAAATTTTTTTTGCTTGGGGCAGCAAAAAACCTAGAGCCGGCCCTGCTTGACTGTAGCTTCAAAGCTGCAGTAGTCCTCACTGTACCACTTGGCAAACTCCTGCCTATCAAAGCCTTAGTATCCTAGAACTGTTGGGCATAAAGGGCTCTCAAGAGATAATCCAGCCCCCTGTGCCAAGGCAGGAGCAAGTGTGGCTAGGGAGGCCCAGTTTCCAGAAGGGCTGAACACCTGCAGCTTCTGTCTGGGGCTTTGTATGGAGTTGTGGGTGCTCAGCATTAATGAAAATCAGCTCCAAGTATCTGTTGTTGAGCAACTAAAATCAGCAGCAACTTTTGGAAGTTTGAGTCCAGATATTTGAGAGAGACAGGTGAGGAGCAGAGGGAATGGCAGATTAGCCTCTGACTCTGAGAATGGACAATTTAGGGCCTAATACAAAGCCAGCTGTAAACAATGTAAAGACTCCCAAAGGTTTCAATGGGGTTTAGATCAGGCCCTAAGACATTTTAACCTGTGTTCTTAACTCCTATAATGATATGCATTTATAATGCTGCTCGCCCTCTGCAGCCATGGGGTCATGAAATCCTGGCCCAGAGTATGGAAGGCAGAAGAATGTTTATCTCCCCTGGATGCAACTCATCCTGCAGCAGTGTGCCAGAGAGAAGGTTGGTAAGAGAAGAGGAACCCAGACAAAGATGTAGTTTTCGCTGCTTCTGTTTCAGTTTCTGTGCTGCGGAAAGCAGTCACCCTTTGGACAAACAGGAGACACTGAAAATGAGACGCATCCATCAGAACATATGGGCACAGCCAGAGAGGTAAGGGAATAATTTGTACTGTCAGATGTCAAGAATGACCCATTAACTTTTTAGCTGCTAGTTAAACTAGCTCAACTGACTTAACTTGAGTAAGTGGAAAAGCACCTTTTGTCATAGTCTAGACAAGACCAAGATGACTACATGTGGTGGGGAGAAGCAATGAATTAGGGCCTCACTCTTTACCTTGGTCAGCATTTTAAACCCCAATCCAGCACTACAACTGCTGAGGCTCCCATGTCATTTTCTTCCCTCTGGATAACTGGATTGACTGGCCACTACATCAACAGACCATTAACTTGAGTCTTTTGTCTAAAGCAGTGGTTCTTAACCTTTACTGCAACCTGCACCCCTTTGGTTCTCAAAATATCTTCACACCCCTTTAACCTAGATATATTTTTGTTTGTATATTACAGTAATCATTACAAAATGTGTAAGGTTAATAAATACATAGTGTAAAGGAACAGACTCACCCCTGTGGCACCTCCTGCTGGTCTGTTCCAGGAATTAGATTAGTCCAGCTCCAGAGTGCCCTCTGCAGGCCAGTTATCCACCTGTCCTCTGGCCCCCATGTCCTTCCTTGGACCCCAGTGCCTCTTTAACTGGGGTGCTGCCCCCTAGCATACCCCTCCAATCTGGGTCTCCCCTCCCAGGGGAACCCCCAACCCTCTATCCCTACCTCATCTCAGTATACAGCTACTGCCAGTCATTGTCTAGCCCTTGCATCCTGGGGCAGACTGCAGTACCAGCCTACTTTTCACTGGCAACATTGGGTTTGGACCTGCTGCCTTTGCCTTCCCCAGGGCTGTCCCCTGCAACCCCCAGTACCTGTTGGCCTTATGCTTGGCCACAGCCCAGGGCTTTCCAAGCAGGAGCTCCCCAGCCCTGCTCCACTCAGGTACCCTGTCTCTAGCTCCCTACAGCCAGGCCCTTCTCCCTCTGCAGGCAGAGAGAGAGTGACTGGCTCTCTGGCTTACAGCCTTTTATAGGGGTCAGCTGGGCCTGATTGGGGCATGGCCCCAGCTAAGCCTACTTTCTCCCAATCAGCCCAGGCTTTTAAAGCTGCAGCCCTCTGGAGGGCTACTTTTAAACCCCTCAGGGCAGGAGTGGGTAACCACCCTGCTACACATAGGTTTGATGAAACAAAGTAGTTGTATTTACATGCCTGTGCTTAATTTGTATTTTCAATGATTTACCTTCTAAAAAAATCTGGCATGTCTCATACCCCCAGAAGGGGCATCTTGCACCCCCAGATGGTGTGTGCACCCCAGGTTAAGAACCACTGGTCTAAAGCCACGCTGACAGGTGCTTGTCCAACCTGCTCTGCAAAACCTCCACCAACGGGGATACCATAACTTCCCTTTGTAACCTGTTCTAGAACCTATCTAGCCTTACACTTAGAAAGCTTTTCCTAATGTCTAATCCTGATGCCGACTAAGTCCATTACTTCTTCTCTGACCTTCAGTGGACATGGAGAACAACTGATCACTGTCCTCTTTATAACAGCCCTTAACATATTTGAAGACTTTTATCAGGTCCCCCCTCAGTCTTTTTTTCTCAAAACTCAACATGCCCAGTTTTTTTTAACATTTCCTCATAGGTCAGGTTTCCTAAACTTTGTATTACTTTTGTTGCTCCTCTGGAGTCTCCCCAATTTATCCACCTCTTGTGACACCCAGAACTAGGCACAGTATTCCAGCTAAGGTCTCAGCAGTGCCACATAGAGCAGGACAATTTCTTTCTGTGTCTTATATAAAGCATTTTGTTATTGTTAATATACCCCAGAATGATATTAGCCTTTTATGCAACTGCATCATGTTGTTGACTCATTTAATTTGTGATCCACTATAACCCCCAGATTCTTTTCAGCAGTACTTCCACCTAGCCAGTTATTCCCCATTTTGTAGTTGTGCATTTGATTTTTCGCTCCTAACTGCAGTACTTTACACTTGTCTTTGGAATTTAATTGTGCTGAATTCACACCAATTCTCCAATTTGTCAAGACTGATTTGAATTCTAATCTTGTTCTCCAAAGTGCCTGCAACCTTCCCCATTGATATCATCTGCAAATTTTGTAAGCAAACTCTCCATTTCATTATCCAAGTCATTAATGAAAATATTGAATAGGACCGCTTATTTAGTCTGCAGAAGAGAAGAGTGAGAGGGGATTTGATAATAGCCTTCAACTACCAGAAGGGGGGCTCCAAAGAGGATGGAGCTCAGCTGTTCTCAGTGGTGGCAGATGATAGAACAAGGAGCAATGGTCTCAAGTTACCATGGAGGAGGGCTAGGTTGAATATTAGGAAAAACTATTTTACTAGAAGGGTGGTGAAGCACTGGAATGGGTTACCTATGGAGGTGGTGGAATCTCCATCCTTAGAGGTTTTTAAGGCCTGGCTTGACAAAGCCCTGGCTGAGATGATTTAGTTGGGGTTGGCAGGGCTGCCCAGAGGATTCAGGGGGCCTGGGGCAGGGCCGGGTCTTCAGCGGCAATTCAGTGGCGGGTCCCTCTCAGAGGGAAAGACCCGCCGCCGAAGAATGAAGCGGGGCCGGTAAAGCAGTCTAAGTGCCACCAACAGCTTTTTTTTCTTTTTTTCCACTGCTTGCTGCACTTGTACTCACCAGGCGGCACTCTGAGGCTTCAGCAGCACTTCAGCAGCGGGTCCTTCACTCGCTCCGAGTCTTCCGCTGCACTGAAGGACCTGCCGCCAAAGACCTGGAGTGAGTGAAGGGCCCACCTTGGAAGTGCTGCCGAAAACCCAGAGCAGCTCGCGGGGCCCCGGGGCTTGGGGCAAATTTCCCCACTTGCCCCCTTCCCCCTCCCGGGCAGCCCTGGGGGTTGGTCCTGCTTTGAGCGGGGGTTGGACCAAATGACCTCCTGAGGTCTCTTCCAACCCTAATCTTCTATGATTCTGTGATCCTATGCACCCAGGACAGACCACTATGGGACTCCACTAGATACACCCTCCTAGTCTGATAGTGAATCATTGATAAGTAATTTTTGAGTATGGTCTTTCAAGCAGTTGTGCATCCACCTCATAGTAATTTAATCTAGACCACATTTCCCTAGTTTTCTTATCAGAATGTCGTGTGGGACTATGTCAAAAGGCTCACAAAAATCAAAATATATCAGGTCTACTGCTTTGCCCCATCCACTAGGTCAGTGATCCCATCAATGAAAGAAATTAAGTTGTTTTGGCATGATTTGTTCTTTACTAATTCATCTTGACTACTCTTTATTACCCTTTTGTCCTCTAGGTGCTTACAAATTGATGGTTGTTCATAAATTGTATAGTAAATTGCTTGACCACACTTTGGTTTGTTATAAAATATATTCACGAGACCAAATGACCAATATCAGTCAGATTTATTGCTATAAGCCAGTAATAGTAAAGTACAGGAAAAAAGTTCCATATGATACTAGTCTCCTGGAAGCCATCTTATGCAGTGATGTTTCATTCACCTTACACAGAAGGGGTGTGCCCAGAGTTACACATTTATATGATGATTTTACAAATTATGCACATTATGCACAGAGTTACACATTTCAGTCGGTATTATTTATGTGATGATTTTACAAATATGCATCTCTTTATACATCACTAAAATCCACCCCATCAGCTTGTCCCAGTTACCTACATTGTTGTAACTACATCTGAGCTCACCATGTATGGTTTTGTGCCTGCAAATGTTCATTTTCTGAACAAATTAGGCACTGTTGTATTTTTCAGAAACAGTTGTATTTAGTTTTGAAGTTGTGGTGCTCAAAATTTTATCTGACAAGAAAAAAGAATCTGTGTGTTTGACTTAAAATGATGATCTTTTCTCTTTCTGAAAATAGTATTTTAAATTGTTTAAAGTTGGAGAGAAAATTAACCAATATGTGAACAACATAAATTTCAAGAGAGAGACCTTTAATCATACTTGCTGGTTCTCTGGACTGGTTCTCTGTTTTTGACATGCCTATGAAGGGCAGATTGACTTCACTATACACTTTGATAGATTCCTTTCTAAAAATATATTTACATACTTATTTCACAGCTGCCATCACTATCCTGAACCCAAGAATAGTTTCCACTGTCAGAGCAGTATGGGCAGGAAAAGAGTCTGACAGCTGGTTGCTAAACATTGCAAAAGGCAGTCAGTCAGTACATCACAAGTTGTCAGGAAATGATGCTCGCTACAATAAACCTGTCACTTTGTCATCTCCCAGCTCAAATCTGAAAAAGAACCATAATCATCTGTCTTTAGAGCTGTGCGAATAACTGCTTTTTGATTTGGTGGCCAACTAAAAAAAAATAAAAATAAAAAAGCATTAGGTTCAGGTCAGCCAAATCTTTCTTTTTTACTTTCAAAGTTTTCTAATCTTTTTTAAATAACAAAATTGAAGTAACATTCAAAACAAAAAGTTATTTTGACTTAAAAGATTGAAATGTTTAATTGGAAAAAAAATAGTTTTGACTGAAACAACTCAGTGAATTCAATACAAATTCCAGGCAGCCACCCAACAGGAGGCAATACGGCTGCAGCAGGAGACCAATTGCCTGCTGATGAGCCAGGCCACTCAGGACCGTGCCATGTTGCAGGAAATGGTGAACCAGATGAAGGCCTGTACAGAGCTGAGCCATGGCTGTGACGGGACATGGACAGTACCAGCAAGCAACTGCCTGCAGAAAATGATGCGGGAGGATGATGTGGAGGCATACCCCTTGGCCTTCAAGAGGGGAGCCCTACAGAAGCCCTGGCCCCGAGATCAGTGGTCTGGCATCCTCACCCCATTTGTGTGTGGGGAGGCCTGCAATATGGCCGTGGAGGCTGTGGCAGACTACCCCCAGCTGAAAGCAGAGATCCTGGCCAGATCCGGAGCAACGACGTCATTGCGAGCCCAGAGGTTCCATGAGTGGCTGTATAGTGAGGACAAGGCACCATGGTCACAACTGTTTGACCCAAGCCACTTGACCCAGAAGTGACTGTGGCCCAAGGCCCTCAGTTCTGAGAAAATGATGGAGCTCCTGGTGCTGGACCAATATACGAGGGAGCAACCCCCGGGCATCTGACCCTTCCACCTACGACATGTTGGTTACCCTGGTAGAGAGACAGCTGGCAGCCTGTGAACTGTTCCAGACCTCAGGAGATGAGGCATGATAGACCAGGAAGCCAGTCCCAACCCTGAGGCCCTGGACTATCAAGAATTCCAGGAGAGCCATAACTGGAAGAAGGGGCACTGAGGAACAGCCCAAGGCCCTGAAGGGACCAGGGGGCTTGGGAGAAGGGGGCTGGAGGAGTGGGCCGAATAGCCCAATGCGGAGGGTGACAACCAGGGTAAGGTATCAGTGTTACGAGTGTCGGGAATTGGGGCAAATAGCAGCCCAGTGGCCCAGCAGGAAGGAGCCCATGCAGTGCAATCTGGGGTATCACGGGGAGGAATATAGGCTAATCAGTCTGGTGGGGGTCACAATGACCCCAGGTGGGTACATGAGATCGGTAAAAATGAATGGCATTGAGACCATAGCTTTGGTGGATTCTGGGACTGCTGTCACACTGGTCTTGGGGAAATTAGTGGGGAAAGAAGAACTGACATAGGCCAAAACCACAGGAGTAATGTGTGTCCATGGCACCGTAAATTTCTACCCCATGATCACAGTGCGGGTTGAGATCCAGGAGAATATTACCAAGGTGACCACAGAGGTGGTCTCTGGACTCCCCTACACGGTCTTAATCAGTAGGGACTTCGCAGGGTTTGAGAACCTACTCCCCCCAGTAGAGCCAGGGGAGGGCTGCAACCCCCAGACTGAGATTGAGGCACCCACGCATAGCCCCTCCTCAACTTTCACCAGACTTGCCCAAGAATTATTTTCATGTGAGAATTTTGGGTAGGACCAAGCCTATGACCTGGTATACGCGAACATGAGGGAGGAGGTAGTGAAGGTAAATGGCTTGCCCATAGAGGGGAAAACCAAAGGCACAGGTACATACTATGTGATCAGACACAACCCGTTGTACCACGTAGCCCAAATATGGGGGAGGAGGAGAAGTAGAGCCGCTCTTGGCGCCACGGAAGCACACAAGGGCAGTGTTAGAGCTGGCTCACAACCATTTGTTAGGAGTAGATAAGACCCTGGATAGAGTCCTAAGGAAGTTTTACTGGCTGGGAGTACAGGTGGAAGTCTAGCGCTATTGCACCTCCTGCCCAGAATGCCAGATGCACAGCCCCCAGCCTCATTTATAGGCCCCATTGGTGCCCTTGCCTGTTATTGGAGTTCCTTTCAAAAGGGTAGCCATGGGCCTAGTGGGCCCTCTAGAAAGATCGTCCTAGGACCACTGAAGCGTACTACCTCTCATCCTAAGTTGCCCAACCCTGTGGTGTTGAGCAGGAGGTAGGAGGGGGAAGGAAGATATTTGATACAGCAGGGCCAGAGGGCAGCAGGAGAGTGATAGATGGGAGATACATAAGTCCCTTCTCTGCTCCCCTTCTCTCTCCTACCAGGGTACTAGTGCAAGAATAGGGGCAAGAGGCAGCGCCCTGACTCATCACATGAAGGGAAAGCACAGCACCCACCATAACAGCACTAGCCATTTGCCATACTACCCAGGGAGCAGATCTGATTTGTGGGTTCAATTTATTGTAACACAAGTTCCAGGAAGTTGAATTTAGAAAAACTCAAATTGGAAATAAGATACAACTTGTTAACAGTGTGAATAATTAACCAGTGGAACAGATTACCAAGGGATGTGGTAACTTCCTCATTGCTTGGTGGCTGTGAATCAAGACTGGATGGGTTGACAGCATTCACTTACATCATACAGAAGAATAATTTCCTCTACTCCAGGAATTCCTGGGTGAATTCTGTGGTGTTGTATTTGCATGAGGTCAGATTGGATTATTTTAATGGTGGCCCAAATTCTTTCAAAATGTAAGAGTGACAGTTTAAAAATATTTAGTGTATGTTTAGTTAGAAAAATGTAAGTGCACAAACCTTAATACAACTCTGGAGCTAATGAGTACAACACAAAAGCCACTTCTGGTTCTTTGTATGCAAAACTCTCTACAATCTTTATTTACTAGACACTGAGGACAGAATAAACAATAATTACAAAGCAAAGTGACAGAGAGATTCACATTTTGTGCATTTCTTCAATCATTTTGCAGCATGGAGACATCTTCACTCTTCTCCTTCAATCTTCTTGTGAACCTCGCGGCTCTTCACCCGGAGCTTATTGACCTGGGACTCTGCAATGTCAGCCCGCTCCTCAGCCTCTTCCAGCTCATGCTGGATCTTGCGGAACTTGGTGAGGTTGACATTGGATAGTTCCTCCTGAAGATGGAGAGAGAGTTGTGAAAACCAAAAGGCTAACAGTTCCCTTTCTCCCACATCTGGGACTTGATTCGATGCAACTGTTTGCTGAGGAGAAGGCCCAGACTCTGTCACCCACTGATCACTTTTTACCTCATCATTTTCTAATTTAGAAAATTTATTTAAAACTAATTGAAATATCTTTGCAAACATTTAAGAGTTATGTATCTTTAGCTGTGTATGCTCACTGATAATGCTGGAGTCGTTTGCATTTGCAAAATGACAGTAAACCTATGATTGTTACTAAAAGTTTATCCTACAGTGGATTGGACAGTGAAGAAATCCAAATGACAGATGCCACAGCATTCTAGCTCATAAGCATTTTAAGGGGAACACTTTAAATGAGCAGTATAAAAAATCTCCTATTTGCTAGATTTTTTTATTAGATTCCCAAAAAAATACCTTTCATACAATTAGAATGTGTGCTCATGGTTTTGCAAGAAAAGGGCAATTGGTACTTTCTAGTGAGATGCGAAGGAAGAGGAAGACAGAACTGAATGAAAGGAACAGATCAGTTGTGTTATATCAAAAGCACTATAAGCCTGTCACAAAAACCTCAAAAAAGTTTTAGTTCCTTAGTGCAAATCTGTCTATCTGTGTGAAACACACACAAACACACACACACACACGGAGTGGCTCCTTATTTTTTATGTATTGTTGCAGGGAAATCAAAAGTATTCTGATAGATAGTGGGGATTTACATAATTAGAAGAGTTACTGGGCAGGTGATTTACATTCTGGGAAAGATAAGAGGGAGTTTTATATTAAAAAGACTTTAATGGTATTTACTGTATGTACTTAATATTTGAGTAGGTAGTGTATACTGTAGTTCGGGTAGCTTCCATTCTAACCCCTTTCTCAGTTGCTCATAACTTTCTGTTACAAATTCTTTTCAAGAAATGTACAAGCACCCCTGAAAAACAGGAGGAGTGTAAATATTCCACCAGACTGATAACACCATGCTAAAGAATGTACAAGAGTGGTAAACTGAACAGGTACAGGCCAAAGGATGTGCAAGCTCTGCTACACAAATCCTCATTTGTTCCAAGGCCGAAGTACCTCAGCCATTGCCCCAGGGGAAGAAATGTTCTTTGACAAGGTGACAGCATTTTCTGGCTCTGGCAAAATTGCAAATTAAAGGTATTGTTTATATCTGAATGAAATTGTGTTTACTACAGCCTCCCAGATCCATTGTTCTAGATTGGCACTGTGTTGTGGGAAGCCCTCTCCCAACGATGTTGCTCTGAACCCGTCCAGGTGTCCACAAGGGATGTTACAATGGCCTACACAAACTAATTCTCTGTGTACTTGAGCTGTTGTGCAAAAAACATCCATAAAGCATCAAACAAATCCCAGGGGCTTAGATAGGCAGACAGACAATTAGTGGGAAACAATTTAATATCATTCTCCTCAAAGTAGCAGAATTTCTATCCCATCAGAGGATGAATATTTGCCTGCCTCAGAATGATACTTACAGCCTCCTCAGCTTGTCTCTTGTAAGCTTTCACTTTCAGTTGTAGTTTGTCTACCAGATCCTGGAGCCTGAAAACATTCTTGCGGTCTTCCTCAGTCTAAAAAGAGTTTGTAATGGAAGAGAGTCAATTCATTTCCTAATTATTTGCCTATTTCCTTCGTATTATACAGTGAAAGCAATGTTCCACATAAAACATTTTGGTAAGTAGGATAAAAAGGTTATAACATGGATATTTTAATAGTCTTTCAAATGATTTCCTGCTGAACTCTTTGTTTTTCCATAGTATTACTCTTAAATGTCTTGCTGTTTGAGAATGACAATAAAAATTCCGCCCTGCAGGTTCACATGCAAACACTTCATGCTCCCAGGAGAAGGATGTGACAGCACAAAGGGCCTCCCTCCTTACCTGATAGGTCAGTTCCTTTACTTTTCTCTCATACTTGCGCATACCCTTGATAGCATCAGCACTGCGTTTCTGCTCATTGTCAACCTCACCTTCCAGCTCATGCACCTGAAATAAGAAATGGATCATTGAGTTTCACTGTGATTGGACATAGGAAATGCCCCTAAATGCACAAATATGGGGAATACGCACTCTGGCCTCCAGTTTCTGGATATGCTTCTTGCCACCCTTCAGTGCCAGCTGCTCTGCCTCATCCAGACGGAGCTGCAGGTCCTTCACCGTCTGGTCCAAGTTCTTCTTCATCCTCTCCAGGTGGGCGCTGGTGTCCTGCTCCTTCTTCAGCTCCTCCGCCATCATGGCCGCCTAGTGAGTAAAGAAAGGAAACCGATCCAGAAAACCAGCCATTTCAGGTGCAAACCCGGCCATGTTCTCCAAAGAAAGGTGCCTTCAACTCACATCAGTGATTGCCTTCTTGGCCTTCTCTTCTGCATTACGTGCTTCCTGAATTGTCTCCTCCATTTCACTCTGGATTTGGGAAATGTCTGTTTCCAGCTTCTTCTTCGTGTTGATCAGGCTGGTGTTCTGTTTAACAACAACAGACAAGATGTTTTTACAGTTAGTCCCAAAATATTGACTCTGGAGCATGAACTGAATATTTGTATTTAATATACAGGTTACTATTAAAATTTTGTAAAACAGAACTCTCCTCTAAAAGAATTATCACTGCAGAATATTGGCAGGTAGTCAGTGATGTACTGTGAATATTTTGAGATAGAGCTCTCAAAAACATTACCGCTCCCTACACAGTCTGTGACAAACTCAGTATACCAAGGCTGTGTGCTTGCAGGAAGGACAGAAGTAGTGAGTGAATAAGGACTATATTAATACAAAGAAATATCTTTCTCATTGCCTTAATAAAGATAGCAGTAAGGAGTACTTAGCAAAGAAACACAGAAACACACCTCACACACATGTTTGATATGTATTGCTGTGTACTGACAATTTAGTATAGCACACACTTCAATGGGTACAATGGGAAGATCATCTTTTAAGGTCTACTGGTAATATCATCCCTTGTGAAAACAGGTTGGAAGCACCTGCCAGGTGGTGCAATCTGGTCAACTCCAAAAGCAAAATAATTGCTCTTGGAAAGACTTCCTGAGCCCCAAATATCATCTCTGGTAAAGATGATTTAACAGTATCCATCAACAGCAACTACGTCTGAGGCAGGAAACCCACCACCTCTCCCTTCAGACTGGTTCCGAATGATTCCAAAAGGCTACCAAGGTCCCTGATATCCCCCTCCATCACTCAACTTCAAGTATTGCTGTAATTCCCTCTGATCTTCACAACCCCCATGTAGCCTTCAACACAGAGTTGCAGTTTTCTGCTTCCATTTCAGCAGTGGTCCATCCTACTGAATATTGCCAAATGCTCATTTCAGAAAAGGTCTTTACTGCTTCTTAACACTGCGTATCTCTGCTCTTTGGAGAATATGCAGTGAATATTTTAAGAGCTCTCACAGAAATTACCCCCATAATCTGTGACAAACCCTATGTGCCAACTGTTGTAAATCTGGTCCTTTCCAAAACAAAACAATCACTGTGTAGAAATACTTTCTGAGCCCCAGGGGATGGCAGAGATGACTTAAAAGTATCCAATGCCAGAAACTGTATAAGAGGCAGGAAAGCCACTCCCAGATCCTCTGAGACACTTGCTCTGCTCCATCACATCACTGCAATTATAACCACCATCATCCCCGTGTCGCCTTAAACACAGCAACATGAGGAAAACCAAGGATGGCCTTGTAGCTTCTTGCTTTTTGTTTAACAAAAGTCTATGCTATGGACATTAGCATAAAGGCCATTTCAGGAACAAAAATCTTCTAAATACCCCCTAGCACTGCTCTTTGGAACAGGGAACATACAGAGCAGTCTCCTGCTTAGGGATTTGTGGGATTTCTTTTCACACTAAACCCTAACCTGGGTGTGCAGGAGCTGCACTCGTTCACTTGCATCCAGAAGCTCCTGTTCAGCCACTTTCCTGGCCCTCTCTGTCTGTTCTAGAGCTGACCTCAGCTCCTCAATTTCGGCCAGCATCAGGTTAGCTCTGCGCTCAACCATGGCCACCTGCTCCTTCAGGTCTTCCTGGCTTCGGAGAGCATCATCCAAGTGTATCTGGGTATCCTGTAAAACGAGTGAGAGAAATTACCTGGAGGCACAGACTCCTTGGCATGCTGAAAAGACCAGCTGAGCTATTGCACTAGGCATGTGTGACTTACTGTACCTTGAGCACTCCTTGTGTGTTTCGCAGGTTCTTCTGTGCCTCTGCAGCCAGGCGGCTGGCATGGCTCAGCTGGATCTCCATTTCATTCAGATCCCCTTCCATCTTCTTCTTTAGCCTAATGGCTTCGTTTCTGCTCCTGATTTCAGCATCCAGGGTGCTCTGCATGGACTCCACAACTCTGATATGGTTTCTCTTCAGCTGTTCAATTTCCTCATCTTTCTCAGCAATCTTCCTGTCAATTTCAGACTTTACCTGGTTCAGCTCAAGTTGGACGCGGAGGATTTTGCCCTCTTCATGTTCTAGTGAAGCCTTAACAAGAGCAAGTGAAGGGTCAATAAAGGAACAAAAATAGATTTTTCCTTACAAATAAAGTGTTAAATGCTCCCACAGAGTGGAATGTAGTGCTATGGGTAGTATGGGCACTGAGTATATAGCTTCCAGCACAGCATGTGCTGTCATCCTATCCCTGTGAATTATCCCACCATGTTTACAATAGGATATAGTTCCAAGGTTTTCTGACTCTCTCTCTGTAAAGCAGTGACTAATGGCGTTCGTACCTCAGCTTCCTCCAGAGCAGACTGGATTTCTGATTTCTCTTGCTCAGTCTGCTTCTTCACTTTCTCCAGCTCATGCATGGCCTTTCCCCCCTCTGCAATCTGCTCAGTGAGGTCAGAAATCTCCTCTGTTGGGTTACAGACAAATAACGCAGTCAGACAAAGGGCCCAAAGAGAGAGAGGCTTCTTAGAATTGGCACCGGCACAGACGATTCACTTTAGAGTGTTAACAAGCTTTCCAGAAGGCCCATGTTAGGAGAAGAAATCTGGGGACTTACGCTGAAAGTTCTTGTTCTCACGCTTCAGAGTTTCAAGTTGATCCAAGGTTTCCTCATAAGAATTCTTCATCTTAAACAGCTCCATGCTGAGAGAGCGAGACTCCTTCTGGGAAGCTTCCAGTTCAGCCTGCGTTTCCTCGTATTTCTGCTTCCATTCTGCCAGAACCTGAAGAACAACAAGATCTTAGTCTAAGCAACAGAGATGACTAGAGGATGCTCCATCCAACACCCACAAGGCTGAAATACCTTATCGAAATTCTTCTGCTTCTTATCCAGAGCTGCGCAGGCAGCATTAGATCTTTCCACATCAATCATCAGGTCCTCCACTTCATTCTGCAGCCTCTGCTTCGTCTTTTCAAGAGAAGCACATTTGGAATTCACAGCTTCGACATGTTCTTCAGCATCCTGCAGACGCTGGGCAAGCTTCTTCCTGGAAGATTGTAAATACAGCTCCTATTTAGTGAGCAATATGGGAAACAAACTGTGTGCAGCTGCTCTGGGATTTGTGAGAATACAAGTCACCTCTTCTGGGCTGTGACCCCAGTGCATACATAATATGTGCCCTCTCCTAATCTTGGAGACACTACTGCACTTGGACTTTCCTCCATTGTTTCCCAGGAGATATATACACTTTAGTTTTTCTTTTTCTCTACAATACATCCCATCTGGGCCCCATATATTCCATGTTCTGGGCATATCGTTGGCCTCTTCCCATTTCCATATTACATTCTTGGTTTCTTCCAGTCCTTCCCCCATCCCAGCACATACTTGGCCTCTTCCAGTTCCTCTGTGCGCTGAATGGCGTCTGTTTCATATTTGGTTCTCCACTGGGCAACTTCAGTGTTGGCCTTGGACAGGGTGCGTTGCAGCTCACCCTTGGCTTCCTGCTCCTCCTCATATTGCTCCCGGAGCAGGTCGCAGTCATGGCGAGCAGACTGCAAGGCGTGGGCCAGTGCGTTCTTAGCCTGGAGATACAACAGTGTTAGTTTAGTGTTGCTAAATATCCTGGGAATCCTTCTGACAGTATCCTCCGTCAGTCGATGGTAGAAACCCCATTGTATGGGGGCATTTAAAATTGATCCAGATAGATATAAATACACTGCAGGGAAATTACCCGCATTGTAAGGGGCTGTGCTAGGTGACTTAATAAGTCATTTCCCTGTCTAGTTTCCAAACAGGTATGATTTTATATGAGGTTAAAGCATCCTTTGTAGATGATGAATCAGGCATCAAATGAAACCTCCAACCTTCAGATGAAGACAAGCTTTTGGAAAAATCCTCACCTTTATCTCCTCCTCTAGGTGACTTTTCAGTTCCTCAATCTGTTGGGTAAAAGCCTGCTTGCCTCTTGAGAGCTGAGAAACTAATGTATCTTTTTCCTCTACCTGGCGTGAAAATTCACCTGAAAAGGACACAGTGAAATAGGAGGGATTTAATGAGACTCAACTGAAAATTATGGAAATATGGTTTTTTCACAAATGAGACAAAATCATATGTTAGATGTGAGAAACTCCTGTTACATCATCCAGTCTATCTCTCTGCCAATCTCTTGTTCCCTACAGTACATTTTCTAGTGGCTTTCTCTAGTCCACTTTTCTAGTCCCATATAATTTTATAGACTCATCACCTGTGGAAGTCTAGTACATCTCGCTGTCAGGAAGGTTTTCCTAATATTGAGTCTAAATGTTCTTTTCTTAGTTCCATTCCAATAATTCTACTTATGTCCTGGGTGCATCACATTAAACATAGTCTTCCACCCTTTGTATTTCCACTAAAATAAAGTAAGTTATCACTTAGCCACACTGTATGTTGTTATCTTATTAAGTCATTTCTCATTACTAGTCCCGTCATCCCCTTGTGCACTTGTGCATTGTGGAAATTGGAGGCCTTTTATCTTCCTTAAACCCTAGACACAGCATGTGATATACAGTCTGCAAATGTGGCAGCGTGTCTGTTAGTCTCACATTGTGCCAAGACTCGAATGATCCAAATGTGTATATAAAGGGAGAGATAAGGACAGCCTTCTGAGAATCAGGGAGAGAGCACCTGTAGCCAATCATTTTCCTCTTGCACCTATTGATTTCAGAGTAGGACCATGGATTTGGTTTCAGGGCTCAGAGTGGAAGTTTTCAGCTCACTGTACAGCCACACAAGTTTGAGCTCAGTCTCCCAGTACTAAAACAAATGTCTGTGCCAGCCAACCCAATAATGTGGTAGCTTCGCAATGAGATTTAGTTGCTTCCTTTTACTCTTGACAATAAAGATGCCTTCATAACCTCAGGTCACCATAGGACCTAGCATTGTTATTTTCACGTATGGGACATCAGGAATAATAACTTATCCACCTTTCACTAGGGGTCTGTCTACACTGCAATGTAAGCCAAAGGTTAATAGAACTCGAGTTAGAAGATCTTGGGTTTGTTAACCTAAGGTTTGAGCGTCTACACTCATTTGTAACCTCAGGTTAGGAACTGTTGAACCCTGGATTCCAACCTGGGGCTCCAGTGTCTATGCTACATTGTTCAGGACCAAGTTCAGCCATCCACATCCCAGACGTCTAAGCACCATCCCAAAATGTGGCCACTCTAGTCCTTTGTTCATGGTGCAGTGGGGAGAAACTTGATTGTCTGGAGGACAAAGAAAGTCAGCCTGTGGAGTTGTGCAGTACTTTTGGCAAACTCCCAGAGAACGAGTCCTGTGGAGCAGTGTCTACACTGCAAAGAAATAGGGCTTGGACCCTGGGTCCTGGCTTGACTCAGGTTTGGACCCTCCACCCCAGGGGGTCCTGAGACCCTGTGTCTGAACCCATGGTTAGTGTGATTTGTGTGTAGACAAAAAGGGGGTTAGGTTTAAGCTCAAACCCTAGGCTTCCTTTCAGTGTAGACATACCCTGAGAGATCAGATCATGTCACCAGGACTTTCCCAAATAACCAGCTGAGATAACTATTCTAAACTGGTAGAGAAAGTTCAGAGAAGACTTAAAAAATTGAATATGATATATATATTAGTATTAATAGATCTAGAATATTTAATTTAAATCTATATGGCCATTTATTAAAAATTTAATACCAACTCTCTGTTTCTTCTTTTGCTCTGGAAAACATTTGCAAAGTAAGATAATTGCTAGAGTATATTTATGAAATGAGACTAGGAAATTAACATGACAGTGCCCAGTTGGCTCTCCAGCTACAGGGGGAAAGTTTCTGATGAAGGCAAAACTTGCCAGAGACCATACAAATCAGAAAAGAGGAAGTACATTAGCACATTGGAACCTGAGTGAGCCACCTGAACCACAGATGCTTCTCCGCCTTTAAAACACACGAAGGGCACGGAGAGGAACTTTGCCAGCTCCTCAGGAAAAAGGGTTCTGAGTCTCAGCTAGTTCCAGATGCTTATTCGATCCAAATCAATACAAATAAGGGACTGACTTTGAGACACCAATTGTGGGATTGGGCTTCACCTGCCAAGCAATCTGGTTCTTTTCCTCTAAGAAGAATGGTGGACTTGAGTACCAAGATGCCCAGCTTCCAGGACCCAAAGATGACAAAGAGGCAGAAGGAGACATGGACAAGCTGAAGCCCAAAAAGCGACCCAAGAAACCAGACTCCTTCCAGAAGCCCACTCTGATCACCATGGCATTCGGAAGAGCACTAAGAAGAGACCCAATGTCTAGGGCACCAGACCTGCCAGTTCATCTGCCTACAGTGCCAAACCTGGGTAGCCTGCAACCCCATGCACCAGATCACTATGCCTCTCACTGAAGTCTGGCCCAGCTGTTCTCTCCCTACCCCCATCATGACAGCAGGGGCAGCCGGGTCAGATTTAATGGGACCCAAAGGGGAGTGCCATCGCCGAGAGTCAGAAACACTGGCCACTGACCTCTGATCCCTGGACACACATGCCAGCCTGTCCCTCCTCTTCCTCAGATAGACACCCCACACCAGCCTGACCCCCCCCTTACCCTCCCACTCTCCGCCATCACCCTGACCCCCCTCTTCTCTTCCCAGGTATCCCCCTGTAATAAGCCTCTTCTTCCCAAATCTGGACCTTAGCATCCAAAATCTGGGTGCTTAGCATGAACCTCCAAGCTTAATTACCAGTTTGGCTCTTATTTTGCTGCCACCAGACAGGAATTACAGCACCTGCCTCGCTCTGGTCCCCCAGACTTTCCCTGGAGGGACCCCAAGACTCAGAAGCCCTGAGTCTCACACCAAAGGGAAACCAACCCCCTCCCCTTGTCTCCTCTTTATATTATCCCCAGCTCCCCCTCCCTGGGTTATCCTGGGCGATACTGTACTTAACTCCTTGAATGCAAGACAGAGAGGGCAATTTACCTTCCCCCGAGGCTATGCATTCAAACCTAGTCAAGCTAACACAAAGAGATTTTCCCCCTCCCTTCGTCCCTTAGCCTTAACTAGAGAAAAACCTCAAGCAGGTTTTAAAAAGAAAGCTTTATATAAAAAAGAAAGGAAAAGACATAAACATATAAACTCTGCATCAAGATGACATATACAGGGCTATTGCTTATAAGAAAATATGAATAAACAGTCTGATTCAAAAAGATATCCAATTTGAAACATTCCAGCAAGGTACACACATGTAAATACAAAATACAATATAAACCTATTGCTTTTCCTTTTGTACTCACACCTTGGTAACAGAAGGGTAGAAAGAAGCTTGGAGATAGAAAGAAACCCTCTTCTCTCATAGCCCAGAGAAAACAAACA
This sequence comes from Chelonoidis abingdonii, assembly GCF_003597395.2. Lineage (NCBI taxonomy): Eukaryota > Metazoa > Chordata > Testudines > Testudinidae > Chelonoidis > Chelonoidis abingdonii. The sequence goes on from NC_133781.1 coordinate 6,574,144, forward strand.
GGCAGACAAAGACAAAAACTACCCAGAAGTTCCCTCCCTTACTTTGAAAAATCCGGTTTCCTGATTGGTCCTCTGGTCAGGTGTTTGGTTCCCTTTGTTAACCCTTTACAGGTAAAATAAACATTAACCCTTAGCTATCTATTTATGACACCCCCAATCAGCCTGATCCTCCTCTTCCCCTCCAGCCGGACCTTCCTCTTACCTTTCAAGGTGCCCCCCCCACCATACCACCCTGACTTACCTAGCCCATGAGCCCCTAGATGCATCCCCTCCTAGAAGCCTCAAGCAAGTAGCTTACTCTACCCTCCCAGGAGCCCCTGCCACCCCACCTTGGTCCCTGCTCCTTATCCCTCCCTGCTTGCAGAATAAAGAATGCAGTGCTTTAAGGCCTATGGACTCTGGACAATTTGTATGGAATTGTGGGAAGTTTTTATTTCCTTGACGAGAGTCATGCCAAAAGAATCTGATATACTCAAAGGCCTTGCATGTATTGACGTTAAAAAGTTGAAGCCTAAAATTATTTTTGAAAAACCTAAAGTAGAGTCCTAACTCTGATGTACAAAGGAACATCCAATTAACCCTTTGCTGTAAAAATGGCCCCACAACGTTCAATAGAGAGTGTTTAGAACCGCCCTGTTTTGTGACATGATGCATTTGCCCATTCAGCACAAAACTGCACTGAGCTTCTTTGGTGTCATATTAGTTGGCAAACGTAAATCTAGTCTGGGGCCAAGTGTGTCTCTCAGACCTCTCTCAATGTTCCTGTTTCTCAGAGTTCCTCCACCCATCAAGTACATGTACTTTGGTTCATTTCCCCATAAATCTACTAGTTGTATCTTTCCAAAAAGCATCTTGTGTTATTTTCCTGCTCATCTTCCTAATCTCTCTAGGTTCCTTTTTATTATATTTATCCTTGCTGGGTTTTGCTGCTCTCTCCATATAGGTATCCTCTGCAAATTTCATTAGTGTGTCATTTCCGCTCTCCTCCTCATTATTCTTAGCAGTAACAGCAGTAGCAATGCATTCGGTGATGTGTTCAAAATAAAACAAAAATCTTTCAGTCTTTATTCTATTAGCATGAAGTAATCAAGAAGGGATTTCTACTTGGTAATGATCTGACACATGGTAATCTAGAGCGTTTATAGGCATCACACAGAATGGCAGGTAGATTCTAAGCCATAGAGAGACAAATTCACCATTGTCAGAAGTATCCCAATTCTCAGGCACAGACTGGTCAAAGTTCTGCCTTGAAGCAAACACTTATAAGCGTCTTACCTGCTTCTGTCTGTAGACGAGCTCGTTGAGTGCTCAGGTCATTGATCAGGCGCTGGTGCTCCTCTTCCTTTGTCTTAATCTCACTAAGCTGATCTTCCAAAGTGCGGCAAATCTTCTCAAGGTTTGCCTGCAATATGTGAAATGGACAAAAGGAAAGAGGCTACACAACTGGCTCTGTTGTATTCTGAGATCACATGATCTGCAGCTCTTCTGGACCACAAAATGCTAGCCAGCATTTAAGAGTGAAAATAGTTCTATAGTAAGGACTTACATCCCTAAGACTGCAGGACTTATAGAAGATATGCACCAGGATACATAGTAGTGGGTGATAATGTATTGTCATAAATCAGTCAAATGTTATTCACTTGTTTAAATTAAGGAAAAGATTGTTAGCTGAGATGAAGAGTCCTTGGTTTTTATTTTAAATCATGATTTAGTGTGTATTTATTATTCCCAAAACTCATCACTTTACAGTGATCAGAGGGAGGGAAGGGAATGCAGAAGAGAAAAAGACAGGAAAGTTAAAACGACTGATGTTAAGATAATTCATCAGTCAGAAGTTTTTAATGTTTTTCTTTTATTATTTAAATTTTAATAATTTAATAAACGTTTCAGTGTAATAATAATTGTGAAGGTCTTTCCTGCTAACGTGGTACTAATCTGGACTAATAAAGGTAGAGGCCTTTGGATTTCAAGTTTCTTTCCTATCAAAACCTTGGCCATCAGCCTTAGACTCTGTTCAATCCTGCATTTGATTCTTATGTTATAAACCAAAAGTACCCATTAGTTATCATTGTATTAATGCCAAAATTACTAAACACTAACTCATAGTAATACATGTACAGCTCTTACCCTTCTTTTAAACCCTGCTTACATGTAAATTTGATATAATTAAATATAAATCCTCTGTTCTTTTCAGCTGCAATAACACTTAGGCTGAAGATAGCACTTTCAATACACAGCTCAGTACCTTGGTTTTGGAGACAGTCTCCATGTTACTAGCCAGGTCGTCAATCTCCATCTTCAGTTCACTCTTCTCCTTCTCCAGCTTCTGCTTGACTCGTTGCAGGTTGTCAATTTGCTCCCCAAGCTCTGCTGTGCTGTCCGCATGCTTCTTCCGGAGGGCGGCAGCTGTGGCTTCATGCTGCAGAGTGGCCTCTTCAAGATCTCGGCGCATTTTCTGGAATTCTGCCTCACGCTTCTTGTTCATCTCAATCTGAACCGCTGTGGCACCACCAGCTTCTTCCAGACGCTCACTGATCTCCTCGAGTTCCCTGGAGAGATCACCTCGCTGCTTCTCTGCTTTTGCCCGAGAGGCACGTTCAGCCTCTATCTCCTCCTCCAGTTCCTCAATACGAGCCTAGGGAACAACAGGAAACACTAAGACTGTGACTTCATTCTGGAGTCAACAACAGTATGGCTTTTGGCAGAGTTCTGCTGGCATAACATCGTAGAATAGATGCAGCCTACATGGACAACAGAGGTTCCGGTGGCAAAGGAACATCACCTTCCTGAACTAGGGTAGCTACATCCAAAGACCCACTGAGAGAAATTTGGGTCCCTGGAACATCATGTTCACTGGGTACACCTCTTTCCATTTCACTTTATTTACACAGATGTTAAAGAAGTTTTGGGGGGTCCCCTGAGTTCAGGGCCCTGTTACAACTGTCCCTCCTATCTCCCTCCTTTCATCTGCCTACACTGATGGAAGGTTTCTTCCACCAACACAGCTGGTGTGCAACTACAGTGGGGCAAGTCTGTGTCAGTCAGGAATGTGGTTTTATCAAATCCCTGGCCGACATGACTATGTCAATCTAACTTAGAGCAAGCCTAAGAAAGATGGCTTCCCTTTAACTGAACTTGTTTTGAAGGGTAGAAGAGAGAGAATTTATGACTAGCCTGTAACTCTTTGATCTTCTTCTGCAGCTGGATGCCCAGGACTTGTTCATCCTCAATTTTGCTTTGGAACTGACTGATTTCAAAGTCTTTCCTTTTCACACGCAAAGGGAAAAAAAATAGTTAGTGCCGGAACAAAATGTATCTGCAGGATACCCCCTGAAAACCATACCTACTTCTTCAGTTTTTCCTCCAGCTGCTGCTTATCATTTTCTAAATCCATTGTGGATTCCTGGGCCAGCTTCAGATCTCCTTCAAGTTTCCTCTTAGCTCTTTCAAGGTCCATCCGAAGCTTCTTCTCTTGCTCCAGTGACCCTTCAAGCTAAACAGAAAAAGCCATAAATTCTCTGCTAACAAGAGCCTAACTTCACACTGGTTTTGTTCTCTCCATATGTTATTGTTCCTACATCATCCACTTGCTGCTCCAGCTTGGTTTTAGCTTTGCTCAGTGTGTTCACTTTGTCCTCTTCTGCCTGCAGGTCATCCAGGGTCTGCTGATGGGCCTCCTGGAGGGCTTTCTTTTCCTTTGTCAGTTTAGCAATGGTCTCATCCAGGACTGCCATCTCCTCCGTGAGGTTTTTCACCTGCAGAGTTGAACAGAGGTAGTTAAAGAAAATGGATACAAAACATTATTGTTTGTGAACCAACAGTGTCATATTTTAGAATGTGCGTTAGAGATTCTGCCTTATACCTTGTTTTCTGTGGCATGTTTTTCCTTTTCAACCTTGGCCAGTGTTAACTCAAGGTCATCAATGTCTTTCTTCAGCTCTGAACACTCGTCCTCCAGTTTCCTCTTTTTGGCTGTCAGCTCAGCATTCATCTCCTCCTCATCCTCTGCTCTTTCAGTCAGCTCCTTAATTTTAGCTTCAAGTTGGATTTTGGTTTTGATCAGCTGGTCACATCTTTCCTCAGCATCAGCCAAGCCATCAGATTCCTACAGTGAATCCATTATTAGAATCTTTTTTTAACGGTTTCTTTTTCTTACTGATGTTTGTCTCAAAATGATTTTTACTGCATCTTTTATAGCATAGAACAGGTATTTTATAGTTATGGTTCTGATGACACTTCCACTTATAGCTTGTTTTATCAGTCACTTAAAATTTTCTGGAAAAAACCAACCAATTGGCCTGAAATTTCTCTAATTTCAACACAACTCAGTAATGAAAAAGACATATGTTTCAAAAATCTGTCCATAAATGAAGCATCTCTTACCTGTTCATATTTTTGGCAAATATTTTTAGTGCTCAGGTACCTCAAGTATGGCTTGACAGAGAATATCAAATTTGGGGATAGATCCTGCAAATGGATCTACTCTCATAGAGCCCATGTCTTCCATATGACTCCACCCAGCTGTACTCTGCACCCACACAGAGCCCTCTGACATCAGTGAAGCACCCTGGAAGCAGATCTTTTTGCAGGGTCTAGCCTTGGTATCAACTGAGTGTTCAAATTGAGGCTTAATCCTTCAGAAGCCTGACTGAGAAATAGTGGAGTTAAGCCCATGCAAAATCATCTACTGAGTGATTTTTTTAAAGAAAAAAACTGAAATGTCCTTAACTTTTTATGCACATCCTGTAGCTCAGGCTCCAAAATTTTCTCTAAGAGTCATTATTTTCACAGGGCCAGATTAAGGCATAGGCACTATAAGCTTGTATGTAGGGCTTCAACTCTGGAGTCATGTGGCTGCAATAAAACCACAGCATGGGGCTACGAAGAACAGCTTGAAAATGTGAGCCAAGTGTAACTGATGCAGTGACAACTGCCTGAGTTTGCAGACAGCCTAAAACAATAGTTCTGAGAGGGCAGAATGGCCTCATTCATTTCTTTGGGGTGTGAGCTCCAAGCCTTGCTTCTTTGATGGGCAACAGACATCACCCAAGCAGAGGACTGTGTGGGGCCAGAGTGGAAGGGTGCATGGATAGACATCCTGGACAGGGGTGTGTGCAGGAATAAAAATTTGACCCCCTCTTTAGGGGGCACATTCTGTGCTCCCTGCACTGCGCTGGGCCAGAGGAGCTCGCTTATCCCCCCAGGGCAGCACTGGGGACCCTGTGCTCCTCCCTCCTACCCAGCCTGTACTCCCACCACCACTGTCCAGAGGCCCTGTGCACTCCCCTTAACCGATCCCTTTCCTTGCCTGCCCACCCCAAGAGGCTCTGCACACTGCTGCACTACTATTGGTTAAGAGAATTGTCACTCTGTATCATCTCAGTGCTAATTGGTGGAGGCAGAGAAGGGGGCGGGGTAAGTGAGCTCCAGAAAACGCCGGCTCCTGAAAGAGGGGATCTGGCTGCCCACTGCTGCAGCAAAGAGCGCTGCATTGTGAGCAGCCTTCCAGTATGAAACTCAAGGGCAGGTCCTAAGGTGACCAGACAATAAGTGTGAAAAATCGGGACGGGGTGGGGAGTAATAGGAGCCTATATAAGAACAAGACCCAAAAATCAGGACTGTCACTATAAAATTGGGACATCTGGTCACCCCAGCAGGTCCCCACTACACCCTGGGGGCCGAGGAGCTCGCTCTGCCTCCACGGCCCTGGGGCCACCAGAGTTGTTTTGTCTCCCTGCCAATTACAGGGGGGTGTGCCCCTGCTTTCCCCCCCTTGCACACACTCTGGATCATAAAGCAAGTACTCAGGGTGCTGCAACGTCTACTTCTGTGGAGTGAGAGGGGAACCCTATATCTGACACTGCTGCTCCAGAGTAGAAGAGGTCCTTTCTGCCTCTTCTTCTGGGAAAAGAGGATCTCGTACTGTGGCCACTGCTTCTCTGGGAAATGAGGAGCCCTGCTGCCACTGCCGTTTCAACTGTGTGTGTTGGAGGGGTCAGGGGACCACATCACAGGGCTGGGCTGTGCAGGTGGAGCCACAGATGGCCCCTTGTCATGGTGCGTGTGAGGCTCCAGATTGCCTTAATCCAGCCTGGGATGGCAACATTGGTGGCATAATACATTTAAAGGGTACAGCAGATGTGTAAATTCATCAGAGCTTGTGAATACATTGGCATTGTCATGGTAAGTTCCCATGGGTGAGGTAGGAGTATTTAAAGAGCATAACTTTGCTTCTCCAAATTTGCTTGCTCTCACTTTGTTTTAGGGCACGACCTGTCATACGTGGCTGGGCATATTGTTATTTATTTATACACCGATACTTTATATTTTAAACACTGGGAATATTTTATCTTGGCCAAATACTGATCCCAGTGCTATTAATGGGATGCTTTATGGGAAAGTTGCATTTGGAACTTTCAGCTTGGACCTTTCTACTGTGCAATAAGGGTCGAATGCACTAGTGATACTCACAGACTGCACTTGGAGCTGCAGGTCGTTTTTCTCTTGCAGCAGAGTCACCATTTTTTCCTCCAGTTCTTTCCTTTTTGCCTCAGACTTAGCAAGCTCTTCCTTCGTTTTCTCAAACTCTTCCTTCATGGTGGCCATCTCCTTCTCAGCTTCAGCACTCCTCAGCAAGGGCTTGATCTTGAAGTACAGCTTCATCCAGGGCCAGTGCTTGACATTCATGAATGAGCGAACGTTGTATTGGATACAAAAGAGTGACTCTCTATAATGTAATCAGAATATATGGTCAATGTTAAAGGCCAGATACTGCAATGTTACTAATTGTGAGTAGCACTGGGGCCACTCACATGAAAAAGTACTACTCTAAGGATGACATCGTTGGACCTGCTTGAGCCTTAGAAAGTGTAGGGGCAGTAAAACTCCACTGTCAATCTCCTTAATGTGCATGTTGAACTAATGTCTGTTCTCTGTAGACTCACACTCACAAACCGGGATAAATTTTCACTCCCTCTTTACACATCACATCTGTAACTGACCCACTCCCTCTGATGAGTGGTTTGAAGTCTAAGGGACTCTGAATTGGTGTAACTCACAGGTTGAGGATTTAGCATAAAAGTACCCAACTGGAAGGTGTAAGTTAAAGCTGCCCACCCCTAGTGTAACACACACTTTATTACACCTTCTTCCTGCTCCTTGGTATACCAGTTATATCAATTTGCACTCCCAGATAGAGCTGGGCAAATAATTGATTTGTTGGTTCACTGGCAGTTTCGAAAAATAAAATAAAGAAAATCAGTTTGGGTTGAACCAAAACTAATGTTCAACCAAAACTACTGACAGATATTTTGGGGCTCCTCCTCTGGTTGTTTTGTGAATGACACCTAAGTCCCTTTGTGAATCTTCATTAGACATTTTCTTGGGCCTAAACTACAAGGAAATTCATTAAAGGTTTTGGTTGACCTAAAACTGCATTTTTCAGCAAATGAACTATTTGTCTGAAAATTTTCACCCAGCTCTATTCCCAAGCGCTCACACCTTGGTACAGTGGATTAATGAGATCTAAGTTAGACTGAGTCCATCCTATAATTTTGTTCATTTCACCTCTGGGGTGACACAGACCTAGCAGACATACAGTACGTTGCTACCTTCTTTCCATCATTTTCTTGAACTCCACTCTCATCAGGAAGCCACGACACATGGCTTGTGTGCAGGTGATAAGCTGTGCCAGTTTATCATCTCTCATCTCCTCTAGAAGACCCAGAAGTCCTGCTTTGAAGAACACCTTGAGGAAGAGAATGTTACAGACAATCACTTTCATTCTGAACAGAATACAAATAGACGGTGCTTGAATCAAAGAGAGTTTGTACCTTGGTGTGACCAAATTTATACTGGGTCTGATCAATATCAATGGACCCAAGTAATTTCTCAGAAGCCTTCTTGCTGTCCATGAACTGTCCCTCTGGAACAGCACTTGCATTTAAAATCCTATATCTGTGGGAGAAAACAAAATATGAAAAAGCTCACATTGTTCACAATTCTGGCCGCACTGGCCATGTCTCTGCCTTTGTCCTCCCATGAAGCACCAATTCTGAGGTCCCACAAACAGACCCATCATGAAACTCAGCTTTATGGTATTTAAAGGGCTACATAGTCATCTGGCATGGCCACTCCACTGCTTACCCAGACCCTTCCCCTCCCCCTACACAGGAAAAGTGTGGCATTTTTGCTGCTTTTTGGACTACAACCGTTTGGTCCTAAATTTCTTCTATACACACAGCAAGTGCTGGGCGCTGGAGTGACTACAATCGTTAAAGCATTTAGAAAATGCAATCTACTCAACAGACAGCGAATGGAACAGGGATTGGAGGAGTCTGACCTCTGTTTAAAGTCTGCATAAATGATTCTGCTGGGGAATCCTTTCCTGCAAATTCTGATCCCTTCCAGCACGCCGTTACACCTTAGCTGGTGTAGTACGAGTTCATGTTCCATGGCACCTTAACAAATCACAGCATGAATTAGTACCTTATTGTGCAGCCCAGAAGGAATGGCTGCATCTCACTGAGATTTCTGCACACTGACACTTCTTACCGGGTGTCTTGGTTTCATTGGGAATGATGCATCGCACAAAGTGAGGATGAGTGCTTCTCAGATTGGTCATCAGCTTGTTTAAATTCTCCTGTGAAACCATAAGCAAAGGTTTAGGTTAACCCATATTACTCCTATGCAGATGTCTGCAGATCTATTCATGGATAGATACAGTGAAATGTTTATAATGGGATCATGATTTGTAGCAAACTGTTGACCAGTGTTTGAAATTCAGACAAATGAGCTGTCAGGTCTTCCCAGCTGGAGCCATTCTAACCTGTGCCTCCCTCCTTCTTGTAATTTTGAAACTTTGTTAATAAATTGAAATTAAATAATTACAAATAGTACAATTGAGCCTATAAGAAATGGCCATTCTGACTGGCAGAAGAGCCATTGGAGTTGCTGAAACATAAGGCATCTTTCAAAAATCTGGGACAAACATCAGAAGTTTATTCTAAACTTAAAATGTAATGGACTGTATGTCAGGATAAAACACAGGCCTGAACGCAGACTCTCCATGCCCTCCACCTTGTCTAGTCATTGACACCTGAACAAAATGAGTGCAAGGTGGGTGTCAGGCACTGCCACTCATGGGACAGACGGAGGGAGGAATTCTGATTTGGGAGCATCGTACACCGTTTGCACTTCTTTGCACCAGTGAAAATGACACCCAAGGTGTCAGGCAGGAGAAAATCAGGATGCTTAAGAGCAGGGGTGGCCAAGCTGTGGCTCTGGAATCACATTCGGCTCTTCAGAAAGTTAATATGCGGCTTCTTGTATAGGCACCAACTCTGGGGCTGGAGCTACAGGCACCAACTTTCCAATGTGCCAGGGGGTGCTCACTTTTCATCCCCTGGCTCTGCCACAGGCCCTGTCCCCCTCCACCCCTTCCTGCCCCCTCCCCTGAGCCTGCAGTGCCCTCGCTCCTCCCCCAGAGCCTCCTGCACGCTACAAAACTGATGATAGGGAGGTGCGGGGAGGGAGCAGGAGGCGCTGATCCGTGAAGCTGCTGGTGGATGGGAGGCGCTGGGAGCGGGATCAGGGAGCTGATGAGGGGCTGCTGACGTATTATTGTGGCTCTTTGGCAATGTACATTAGTAAATTCTGGCTCCTTTTCAGGCTCGGGCTGGCCACTCCTGGTTAAGAGGATGAGAAAGGAAGGAGGTGAGAGGCAGAAGGGACGTGAGACACATGTGACACACTCGTAACGTCATCTCTTCAGTTATAATCAGAGACATGAAGGGCACCTACAGACCCGACCCCATTGCAACATATGGTGGGGTGGTGGTGCGGAAGCTGCACAGTTTATGGCCCTGAATCAATCTCTTCTGAAAGGGTAAGTAGAAGGAAGGAACACGTTAAGCCCCATATCAGAGGATGATTTTGTTTTATATCATTTTTGACATCATCCAGAGGAGACAGTGACTCTGACATCATCCACAGGAGACAGTGACTCTGGCCCTGATTCTCATGTTGTTAATTAGGCAAAACTCCTGAAAGTTTTGTTTGATTGAGGACTGCAGCCCTTTGCTCTTTATGAGCAAGGAGGCTTGTGCATGTCAGAACTAACTGGAAACCAGGCCTTGCAAAATTAAAGGGGGTCTTCTTTCTCCTTCACATAGAAAAGAGATTTATAGTGACCACTGTACTGTACCCTGAAAAGAGCAGAGACGGTCTGGAAAGAAGAACCCTTCTTCTTGCCTCCCTTCTTGCCACCGCCACCACTCTCTGAATAATACAAGAAAAGAATGCAATTAAAATGTAAGGATCTCATGAAGATGAATATTTTGCATAATTTTTAATTCTATAGGAGCCACCTGCTGTGTGCCAAAGAAAATACTGATTTCAGAGAAATTACCTGCATCTCCACCATACGCAGCAAAGAGCAAAGCCAGTGTTTTCAGTGACGATTTCTGGTACAGCCCAATGACAGTTTCATTCAGGGGATCCTTGTTCTTCTCGAGCCAGCCAGTGATGTTGTAGTCCACAGTGCCAGCATAGTGCACCAGGGCGAAGTGGGCCTCAGCCTTTCCTTTGGCAGGCTTGGGCTTCTGGAAGTTGTTGGACTTGCCAAGATGCTGGTCATAGAGTTTATTTTTGAAAGACACATCAGTTGCCTTGGGGAACATGCACTCCTCTTCCAGGATGGAGAAAATACCCATTGGCTGAAAGACACAGCAACAGAAAAGGGGAAACAGAGATATTACAAATCAGCCTCCTAGACAATGTGAGCATCCCTTGGTTGTGTTCAGGAGGGATATTGTGTCAGGGAACATGCCTTCAACAAGATTAAATCAGGCTAACCTACCTATGGTATCTGTTTATAGGTTTGAAAATAATAAAGATATAACTCATGGAAAATCACCTTGCATGTGCTAGACAGATTTTCTGTGTGCTAGAGAAATAAAGTGAATGAAACAGGAGTCATTCTAAACCTGCTGTGTCTAGGTGTGAGGCCATGCAGTTCTTTAGATGGCCTTCAAATAGTGACTGTGTCTCAGTAACTGAAAAGAGGTTCTAAAACTTACACTGTCCTCTTCTTTGTGGAAGTGAGCAGGGACAGAGACTGTTGCCATAGAGTTATGTGTGGCTGCCTTGTGACCCTATCCCAAAGTTATGGATTGAGACCTTTTCACAACCAATGTCCAGTATATGTATTTAATTATTCAGAGAATTGTAAATCATTTACATGCACTTGAGCATGAATTTATTAATTATCTTAAGTATAGCAAAATCCTTTAGAAGCTAAAGAACAGTTGAGCACATAAAGCATAAGAACCTTCTCAATGAGCTCAATGCAGGCAGCCAAGTCCATCCCAAAGTCAATGAACTCCCATTCGATTCCTTCCTTCTTGTACTCCTCCTGCTCCAGCACGAACATGTGGTGGTTAAAAAACTGTTGCAGTTTCTCATTGGTGAAGTTGATGCACAGCTGCTCCAGGCTGTTGAACTACACAAAGGCAAAAGGAAGATATCTATTTGTAAAATTTCTGTGCACACCTGATATACCTAACAATGACTCTTCTTTCAATTCATCGTGTCTGTGTAACTAACCTGGGCTTCAGTGGGATTCTGAGTTCTCATCCCTAAAACTAGGGAGATGTTTTGGGATTCGACCCTCATCTCTGCATAGACATTTCTGCAGTGTACAGCCCAAGCTTGTCTAGCTATTTTTGTACTCTGGGGCCCAGGCCTACTTGGGTATTTTTAAGCTCTTGGTCCTGATCAGATATTAGGATCTGGGCCTTCCCAGCTCCTTCTGAGCTCTCAGCCCTCTGGCCTACTCAGACATTTCCAGATACTCAGCTGCAAGCCTGCCTGGGAGTTAGTGAGCTGTCCTCTAGGTGCCATGAACACCTACAATAATTTGTGTTAGGTACAGGATAATTTCTTTGCTATTAGGCACTACCTGTTAACAATTTGAAGGCACTTTCAGTGTAGTTGCCATTTCTGCATGTATCACACAAAATCTATCCAAAAATGAAATCATTGGGGGGGTTATACTACTGTGAGGGAAGATCAAGAGACACCTGTTTGTGCAGAAAAGTCAGGCTTTTCCAGGAAATTATTTAAATAAAAAAATTATTTAATAGCCCTCAAAGTTCTCAGAACCCTCTGAGCATCCCTTCCAAGAACCTGCTGTAAAATCTCTGCTCCTTACATCAAAGATCTCAAAGCCAGCAATGTCCAGGACACCAATGAAGTACTGTCTGGGCTGCTTAGTGTCCAGCTGCTGGTTGATACGAATAACCATCCACAGGAACATTTTCTCAAAGACCGCCTTTGCCAGAGCACCCACCGAATTGTGCACCTAAACCAGTGGGAGAAGGACTGGTGTTACCATACAAAGCAGAGGAAGAAACCTGGGTGTGTTAATTCAAACCAGGAGTTCTAGGTCACCAATTGTTACCTGCTGCACGGTTTGACCTTTGGTCACATATTCATTCCCAACCTTGACTCGGGGGTAACACAGCGCTTTGAGCAGATCAGCTGAGTTCAGACCCATCAGGTAGGCTGCTTTGTCAGCCACTAAACAAAGAGTGAGAGGAATGAACTAGTAGCTCAAAGATAGACTTTGGTATCTTTTATAATGACTAGAAAAAAGCAATGAGATCTGTTTGTGTTTCACCAGCTACCACATCTATTAATAACTCCAGTAATTATGGAGTTTAGAGCTTTCTTTATTTCTTGATTTCTTACTGAAATGTTTTGCATTTGATTCAGAGGGTCTGTATATCAAGTGATTGAAAGAATTTGTCAAAAAAAAATCCCGTGTGGTCTGAATAAAAAATGTTAAAGGAGAAAGAAGCAGATGAACAGACAGAACAGAAAGATGGCTTTGAAGTTCTTTCTTTGCCACTTTACTGTGCAGCCTGTCTAGAGATTCTGATTTCTGAATGATCAGAATAAAGGACTCAGGTTAGTGGCCATATGCCATGCTGTGCAATCCCACTGACTTCAACAGGATTACAAAGGGATGTATTTCAGTGCAGCATTTGTCCTAGAAAGAAATGAGAAAGTCTCTCTTCAGTTTCAAACCATGGCCCAAATTGTCTCCACAGAATGAACATAGGCAGAAGCTGTGCATGCCTTCTGGGACACAATGGAACTTCATGATGTTTAACTAGTATAAATACCCACTCCTGGCCCTCTTCTGCCCTCACTTCCCCACT
>NC_133781.1:6590731-6621261 GCF_003597395.2 Chelonoidis abingdonii
AGTGTCATGATTTTTGACATCTGAAGAAGTGGGTATTCACCCACGAAAGCTCATGCTCCAAAATGTCTGTTAGTCTATAAGGTGCCACAGGATTCTCTGCTGCTTTTACATGATTTTTGACAGTTCTTCTTTGGGCCCAGCTAGAGCCAGAATGTGCAGAAGCAGATATGGACGTTCTGTATTTTTTCCATTAACCAGATGCTTGCGAACTTCCAAAAAAGTTTGCTTTGGGTTCTCTGAGAGCTAGGCTAATATTTGGGTCAAGTTCAGTTTGTTTTTGGATGAATTTGTGCTTGCACATTGCTAGTTCTGAATGTGTTTTGGTGTCATCAGCTGCATGCCATTTTTTTTCCTGGAAAGAAGATTATGTTTCCTCATATGAAATTTTCACTCTATAATCACTTTTCAGGAGTTGAGCCACTCACCAGTTAACATGAACTGATAGGCATTGTCAGAGATGGAGAAGATGTGGGGAGGGGCCTCTTGACGCTTTTTGCCCCTGTAGGCAGCCACAACTTCTGGGTTGTACACAGGCAGCCACTTGTAGGGGTTGACAGTGACACAGAAGAGACCCGAGTAGGTCTGAAAGAAAGGGAGATAGCATGGTTGGCTTCCACATGATTTAGTGTAGCTGTTAGTTTGGAAATCCAGAAAAGACTTCAACCTTTACTTACATAGATCATCCAGGCAGCATAACGCTCTTTGAGGTTATACAGGACACCAGGTTCATGGAGATGGGTCATCATCGCCATGTCCTCTATTTTATCATATTTGGGAGGGTTCATGGAGAAGACTTGATCTTCCTTAACAGTCAAAGTCTGGAGGGAAAGAAGAGACCCATTTCTATTAGTTAAGAACAGAGGAGGAATAAAATGCTGTTCTTACTCCGTGTTTTTACTCACTTCTCCTTTTTCAGACTTGACTGTGACCTTCCCTCCTTCCCTGCTCTGGATCGTGCTTTTCACATAGGATTCCTTGGGATGCACCACAAAGACCGATGTCTTAGCATCAAAAGGCTTATTCTGGTCCTCAATTCTCTCCTTCTCCGACTTTCGGAGGAAAGGAGCTGCTGCCCCAAAAACGGACATCTCAGCATCTGACGACATGGCTGTGGTTTATCTAGGGCAGCTCAGCAGTGAGCTCTGATGAGGAGAAAATGTGTGACATTAATTCACATGCTGTTCATTTAGAATACTCTGCCATGTCAGTTTCTTACACTTGTTTAACTGGCCATGTCACTCCCAACTGCCCCTCCTGAGATCTGGGTGAGAGACTTTCTCAGCCATTTAGATGCAGACTAATTTTGGACCTCCGTTAGCACACACATGAGGGACCAGGAAGACCCAAAAACACACCAGGAATTTTGAAAGCCCTGTTAGGTCCTCTTTCCTGAGTCCATATTAGACTGTGGCCTTGGCCTCACTTGAGAGTTACAGCGCTGTTGGTGGCTTTATAGCACTGTAACTCACTCCCCGTCCACATTGACAAGGCACATACAGTGCTCTTTCTCCCTGGCTACAGCGCTGCTTGTACTCCACCTCCATGAGAGGAATAAAGAGTATAGCGCTGCTACTGCAGTGCTGGGGTGCCAGTGTGTAAACAGGGAATAAGCTTAGTACGCTTTAACTGACCTCCGGAAGCTTCCCAAAGTCCTTTTAAGTAAAGATTACTCTCTTTGTTTTGTTGTGATGCCTCTATTTGTTTCGTTGTGAACTCAGGGCTCCCGGAGCTGCTTATCAAAAAAAACCAAACACAGCTACTGTTTGCTGTGAATGAGCAGAGGCAGGCAGGGGGGCTCCCTTTGGAACCCCCACAGCTAGTGTTTGCTTGAAGAGGGGGGAGGGAGGGAGCTTGAGGAGAGAAGCAGCTCAGCGGGAGGGAGGGAGGGATCTATTTCAGTGTGGCTGTTTATCTGGTCTGTGAGGAAAAAAACAGTTTCTGTTTGCTTTCAGTGAGTGAGAGAGGAGTGGGGGAGGGAGTCGGAACTTGCAAGGCAGCTGCTGACACAGTGTCAGCTCTAAAAATCCACTCTCTCTCTCTTCCCCAGGCTCCCTGTCACACTCCACCCCACTCCACCCCTTTTGATAAGCACATTATAGCCACTTGAACGCTGGGATAGTTGCCCATAATGCACCTGTCCCAATGCCGCTGCAGATGCTGCAAATGTGGCCACGACAGTGCGCTGGTAGCTGTCAGTGTGGACAGACTGCAGCGCTTTCCCTACTCAGCTGTACGAAGACAGCTTTAACTCCCAGCGCTGTACAGCTGCAAGTGTAGCCATACCCTGTGTGTTATGGTTACAATGAAAGGGTTTTTGGGGGCACTGCAAAGTGGGTGTGGGGAGAGGGACAAGATAGAAGCTGCTATTGTCAGTGCTTTTGATACAGAATTTTCTTGCGTTGAATAATAAAGATACTGGATTTGATACAATTTAAGCTTTTCATTCAGGATTCCATTCCCCATCTTATAAGTATGATCTCCCTTCTTTGTATTTGGTTTTGTATTTGGCTATATTAAAACACAAGTTGATCAAATGAGCTAAGCTTTACAAGTGATCCAGTTTAGTCTCTATAACTGACCTGTCCTCATTGTCATTTACCACTTCACCAATTTTAGTATCATCTGCAAACTTGAGCATTGATAAAGAGATTGAATAACATTGGGCCAAAAGCAGGTCCCCCTGAGCCTCCATTAGAAATCTGCCAGTGGATAATGATCCTACATTTACAATCACTTCTTGAGATCTATCAGTTAACTAGTTTTTATTTCATATGAGCTACGCTGATAAAACAAACTGTTTTTGTTTTATTAGAATGTCATGTAGAACTAATCCAAATACCTTACTGAAGTCTGTTACGTGAACAGAGTTACTTTTATCAACCAAATTCATGAACGCCTACAAAAATCACAAGTTTGTTTAGGAAGATCTATTTTCTAAGAGATCATATTGATCAGAATTAATAAATCTTAATTAATTAATTATATTCCTTTACTGACTGCCTTCCACACCAGCTTTTCCATGATTATTCCTGGGATCAATGTTAGGCTATCCCATAGGCGCTGGAACTACGGGTGCAGGGGGTCCTGCAGCACCCCCTGGCTTGAAGTGGTTTCCATCATATACAGGGTTTACAGTTTGGTTCCATGGCACTCAGCACCTCCACTAAAAACTATACATGCATTAGTGGCACTGTCAGACTGGTCAAGGAGACACAGTGTGAAAGGACCACCAGTTGCTTTAAATGCTGCCTGAAACCCTCTTCTGCAGTTATTTTCACACATATAGCATCTAAGGGCCACTCACTAAGCTACTCTGCGCAGTAAGAGATGAAAATCTGGTTAGCATTTACCAGAGAAATGTGTGTCCCTTTCAGATGGGGCACAATTATTGTCAGTGATGTTTGGAGTGTGGGGGAAAAGCAAATTCTGGATACATGCTCATTAAAAGAATAGATTTATTCTGTGGACAAGTAATTAGATTCTGTCCCCTGTTGGGTCTCCTCTTTTGGGCCACTCTGTCCTGCTTTATTAGGGACCTATGAGCAGGAGTGTCGGAGCTCTCTGTGCACAATTATGTTGTGATGTGTGTATTCAGGAGAGGTATTTCGGAGAGGTATTTCAGAGACGGCACTGGCCGGCCCAGCATTAGTGGTGAGTAGCTTAAAGTCCAGCCACTTTGGAGATCTGCCTGTCATGGGCAACAGAGCCCAGGAACAATATACAGTGCATTTACACAATGGGCATGGATATTAGGGGATACAATGACTGCCTACTGAGCTATATAGAAATCCCACCCTAGAGGGTCACTCACCATCCCCTGGGAATTAGCAAATCAGGATCTTACCTCTTTCGTGATACCAGATGCAGGCTGGAAACTGGTCAATATTCTAAAATAGAAATAGAAATTCCTTTCTTATTGCTGCATGAAACTCCAGTAATAAATTGGAGACTGAAAATGTATAGATGTCTCGAAAAGTAGATTTAAAAGTCCTGCTGTCATAGGCAGTCCCTCCTGGAAATGAGTGCTAGCGGCAGCAGGAATGCTGTGGGATGTGTGGAATGCAGAGTTGGCTCCCCCTCCCTTCAAACCCGAGTCCCTTACACTCTTACCTTAGAGCTTTCTGCGAAAGTACAAGACAGACTGGTCCCAGGGGCTTTTATAGGGTGCGAGCTGCAAACACAGCAGCCGCCTCCTCTTTCTTAGGTCAAAATATTTTTGGCAATCCTGTCTCCTAACATATTGTGATTCATATTAGATGTGAATGGATATAATTAGCCATAGGTCTGTGAATGAGTCTCCTATAAATACTTTGACAAGGGAGCTGGCAAGGGCAGTTGGGGAGGTGAAAGGGGCTGCCTGGAGTTTGTGCTTTAGGGGATCCTGAAATCAAGCAGAAGAAGAGAGATTAGGAAGAATCCAGTTCCTGCAATGGGAGACAGCTCCTAGCAGAGGGAGCGAGGAGCAAGATAGAGAGGGGAGTGGGTTCCATGGGCACGTAGCTGGAGAGGAAATTGGGGTCTCAGGGACAGGGATCTAGCGGTGGAAGAAGGTCCCTGGGTCTAGCAGGAGGGAGTCTGGGAATGGGGGCAAAGGTGACAAGAGCAGGGGACTAGAGAGGATACAGATGTAGGGGAGCAAGGGGCCTGGAGGCTCAGTGATAGGGGAACAAAGAAGAACGGGGATCCTTGGGGCAGTGAGATAGAGAGAAGAAGTAAATCCAGGGCCACAAGGGAGGGCAGTAAGTGCAAGGGAATAGCTAGGAAATGGGGGCCAGTGGAAGGGAAAGAGCAGAGAAATGGAAGTCCAGAGTCAAGAGACTGGAGCAGGAGTCCTGAAGAATGAGTGAGTCCAAGGGGAAGGACCCTGGAGATGGTGTGGATGGAGAATGTTAAACGGATGCAAAAATTATACATTCTACTGAAAAGGGGCAAGGAACAGCTACCCCCAGACTGTGACAGGTAGCTAGATTCCACCACCCCTGGTATGGGGAGGGTACATGCATCCCACATTGTTATGGAGGGAGCAGGTGCATCCCAAACTGATATGAGAGAGCAGGAGCACCCCATATTGATCTGGAAGGGGAGGTTCCCCCTGCTATTTTATGGGGAGATCATGTGCATCCTCCCATTCTTGGTGGTGAGTCAGGTGCACCTCGCATTGTTATGGAGGGGCAGATGCCTTCCACACCATTCCTAGGTGCACTGGGGTTCTGGGGCCACTTGTGCATACATCACAGAGTGACGGAGAGTCCCTCTTTCCCATCTGTCATGCCTCAGTTTCTAGGTGTCAAGTTCTATGATAAGCTAGGCAAACTGTTGTGTAACTGGGATTAGTGCTGGAATCCCAATACAGGGATCACTGCATACACCTCCATTAGTGCTTCCAGTTTGGGCTGCCCACCCCATTAAAGCTGCCTGCCTAGATGTCCAGCTATGAGGTTGAGGAAATGCTTTCCTCCTTTGCTCCCAGTGAGCTGACTGTCTGGTACAGCACAATAGTGCTGGAGGCGGTCCTGGATCCTAGGAGCCCTGCAGAGGTCAGGTTTCATATTTGGCATAAATCCACCTTGAAAATGTGCAGAAGATATTAAGCTCCAAGAACTTAAAGCCTAAGAGCCAAATTCTCAGCAGGTGTAAATCAGCATTGCTTCATTGATTTCAGCAGATTTATACCCGCTGAGAATCTGGGCCTAAAAATGCTATAGGATTTCAGCCAGCATGTCAATCGCTGTGAGCTGTCCTCACACCTGTGCTGGTATGAAAATGATTAAAACCAAATGAAGCACATGTGTATCTCAGCACAAACATATGGCTTGACACCACCGTAATGTTCACATACCTGCAGAAACTCTACAACTGAGTGAAATTCTTTGGTCAAAACTTTCTTTTAAAACAAAAAATTACTGTTCTCAAAGCCAAATCTTTCACAAAAACCTTCTGTTTTTCAAAGTTTGCTGGTTTTTCTTCAAAGCTGGACATTTTATAAAATTTCAAAGTTCGTTTTTTGAGGTTGTTTTCCTCCATCCCTTACCACTTTTTCCCTTTTTTTCCTGTGTTCCTTTTGCCTCTGAATTCATTAGAATAAATTATATTTAGGGACTTGGGATTTTGGGGGTTTATTTACTTGTTTGTTTGTTTGCTTTTCTTTTTGCCACTCTGGAAAATTTCCACAAGTGCAAAAAGAAAAATTAACTGTAATTTTTCCAAGTTGGAGAAGTTCTGAAAAGTTACAGAATAGGAAAAGGAAAAACTGAGGGACACCGGGGAATTAAAACATTAAATGGCAGTGTGGGGAGAACCTGAATACCATATTTTTTGTGGCATTAATGGCAAAAAATGAAAGGTCATAAATTGGAAATTTCAGTTTTGTAAATTAAAAATTTCACAATTTTTCAATGAAATATTTCAGACAAAAATCAAATTATTAAATAGTATTACATTTGGAAACCTGCAAAATGGAAACATCTTCAGAATTTCAGAATCTTTCACAAAACACTATTTCCATTTTTCAGCCAGCTCTCATCATCTCCTTGCTTTCTTCTGTATGCCCTCCAAGCCTCCCTTTCCACATCACCTACACACAGCCACATACGCTGCTGCAGAGACCCAAAGGGCCAAAGCCTCAAAGGGCTAGATTCACCAAAGTACATAGGCACATAAGTCTGGGTTTAGACTCCAAAGTCCCAGCTTTGACTCCCATGCAATCCACAAAACTCCTGCTGAACCCACCTAAACTCACTACTTTTTTGCAGTGGAAGTTCCCTAGGCACCTATCTTTCTGGCACTGAGCACATGCATTGCTGTCTTCTTCTAGGTGCCTGTCTCCCATCTAAGCCCCAGAATGATGCACAAACCAGGGCAGACAGGTGGCTGGCTGCCTAAGGGCTTGTCTTCACTATGGCACTTCTTTTTCTTTCATATGGCTCCTGTAGAGCAGCAACTACAATTTCACCTGAAGTTGATTGAGCCAAATGGCTACATCAGGAGTTGCAGAATTTATTGGAGTAATGCCTCCTTCATATTTATAAATTGGGCAGTAGGTAGTGATATGTTCAGTGCTCTGTCCTGGAGAACCACACTCACACACCAGGGAGTCCTTGATGGTTCAAATTCGGTTCACAGTTGACCAAGATGACTGTGGAAGGTCAAACCCAGGAACCTTCTGCATGGGATCTGGAACAAGATGCTTCTTTTTTAAGTCTTGTTTAGCCCAATCCGCTTTCCAAGCCTCCTGATCATAGCCTGATTGCATGAGGTTAAACGAATCTTCCTAGAAAGGCCTTGTGGGAGTTAAGACGTTGCGGTAGGGAGGGGCGTTGTTAAGGTCTTGGGTGCTAGGAGGATTTCTGTTTTCCTGGATTCGCTGAGCTTCACAGAATGTTGCAGCAGTTCGGTGTATCAGCCGGGGGGGGGGGGGGGCGATGTTAGATGGGACAGGTAGCCGTGGTGTTGTAGTTGACTTAAGGGTTCCCATGATGTACCACATCACTGTATTTAGCTGGCTATCCACAAGTCATGTGTGGCTGCATCTGCTCCTGTCAGGGTTCCTCCCCCGAACTCTGAACTCTGGGGTATGAAAGACCCCCTAAGCTTCTATTCTACCAGCTTAGGTTAAAAACTTCCCCAGGCACAAATTCCTTTCCTTGTCCTTGGACAGTATTGCTGCCACCAAGTGATTTACACAAAACTTCAGGGAAGGGTCACTTGGAATCCCTATCCCCCCAAAAGATTCCCCCAAGACCCTTCATCCCCTTCCCTGGGGAGGCTTGAGACTAATATACCAACCAATTGCCTTAGCAGTGCGAGCACAGACCAGACCATTTGTCTTCAGGACACTGAAAATCAATCAGGTTCTTAAAAGAAGAACTTATTTAAAAAGAAAAAAATAAAAGAATCACACCTGCAAAATCAGGGTGGAAGGTAACTTTACAGGGTAAATAAAAGATTTAAAACACAGAGGATTCCTCTCTGGTTCAGCTTCACAGTTACAAAAACAGGAATAAAACTACTTCATAGGAAAATTCACAAACTAAAACAAAAGATAACCTAACGCATTTCCTTGCCTTACTTACAATTGCTGTGATTTTAGATGGCATATTCCAGGTATCTTTTCAGGAGATGTTGTACTTGCTTGGCTTCTCCCTCCATCCATAGAGGGGACAACAAAGAGAGAGCCCAAACAAAACCTTCCTCCCCCACAGATTTGAAAGTATCTCCTTTCCTCGTTGGTCCTTCTGGCCAGGAGCCAACTAGGTTATTTGACTATTTTACCCCTTACAGGTAAGGCAGTTCAGTACAGCTGCCAAGGAGGAATTTTATGCTATCCTTCTCTATGTATTTATGACAGCTTCACACCAGGGCACAATATTCAGCTACTAAATATACAAATGGTATTGATGATCTTTGCAACACTGATACTGATGCACCTCAGGTTGTACCTGCTAGTTTCTGGATTCTGTTGGCTCTTGTTTTTAATCTTTGCAGCTACCTTCTCAAGATGATCATGGAAGGAGAGGCTGCAGTCAAATTTCATTTCGAGATATGTTGGATTGTGTAGCGGGGTGGTTACCTGCTCCAGCCCTGACAGGATTGAAGCCACTCCTGGGAGAGGGCTGAGAGAAAAGCTGGGCTGACTGGGAGGCAGCCTCAGCTGGAGAACATGCCCCAAACAGATCCAGCTGACCATATAAAGGTCAGGGAAGCCAGGAGTTTAGAAGAATCTCTCTGGTCTGAGAGGGAGCAGGGTCTGACTGCCTAGAAGAAAGGGTACTAGGAGTGAAGCAGGGCTGGGGAAGGCCGGAGGAGCAGGGGAACTCCTGGCTGGCAACTCCCCAGGCTGCAAGGCCTGGTTTAAGGCCTAAAAAGGTCCTGGGTGGTAGAGGAAGGCAGCAGGTCTGAACTCCCTTGCCTGTGATGAGTGGCTTTTATACTGCAGTCTGCTGCAGTGAGCAGGTGCTAGGTGAGGACTGGCAGTAGCCCAGACTGAGGTGAGGTGGAGGTAGTGGGTGGCAGTTCCCTGGGGAAGGGAGACCGCAGAGAGTGTTGGGGTATTGCCAGGGGGCAGCACCTCAGGGAGAATGGGCACTGGGGTCCAGGAGGGACACAGGGACCAAACTGTGGCAGATCACCTGCCTGCAGAGGGTGCTCCAGGTTGGAAATTGAGCTAATTCCCTGAGAGACCAGCAGAAGGTGCTGCAGGGGGTGATCCACAAGGTTACAGAGTGCAATCATGTTGCACGTTTTTACCCCAGAAAGCTACTTTTGGTTTTTGGCACTCTTATTATCAAGATGAAATGTGCTTACTATTGTTTTTCCAGGGTTTGGTTTGAGCCTCCATTTCCGGAAATATTGTTCCATGTTTTGGAGGTCCTCAGTTAATGCTTTCTCACTGTCATGGAGATTTGATGCTTGGATTGTCATGGCAAGATTATCTGCATATCCAAATTTTCGTGATTTAATTGGAGGCATGTCCCTTATGTATACTATATCTTAAAAAGGATTGGCACAAGTACAGAGCCTTATGGTAGCCCATTGTTTATGATACAGGGTGAGCTGGTCTTATTACCCAGGTACACCCACAGGTGTCTCTTACTCAGCAAGGTCCACATCAGGCGAAGTGTTTAGTAGCAAGGTATAATTTTAGCAAGTTACTATGGCACTACGTCATTGTAAATTACGCCGTTTAAGTTACATAAACTAAGTAACTTAAGTCAAGTAACCTAGACTGACTTACTGCGATGTCTCCACTGCGCTGTGTCGATAGGAGAAGTTCTCCATCAGCATAGCTTCTGCCTCTCATTGAGATGGATTCCTGAAGTTGACGGGAGAGCACTCTTCCATTGACTTAGCATGTCTTAACCAGACCTGCTAAATTGATGGCACTGCACTGATGGCAGCAGCGCCGATTTAGTGCTGTGGTGAAGACAAGCCCTAAGTCACATGCGGGACCTGGTCCTGAAGATGTGCTTGGAAGCCATCTATTGGATCGAGCCTTTCACATGAATTCACACCAAAAAGTTGCAGGGAGAGGAGGACCACCTCCTTCATAGCTTTTAGTGATTAGGGTGCACCACCCAGAATAGAGGAGACACATGTTAAATCTCCCTTCTGCCTGATGAGACGGGATTTGAACAGGGATCTGCCACCTTTCAGGTGCATGCCCTAATCATAGAATCATAGAATATCAGGATTGGAAGGGACCTCAGGAGGTCATATAGTCCAACCCCCTGCTCAAAGCAGGGCCAATTCCCGACTAAACCATCCCAGCCAGGGCCTTGTTAAGCCTGACCTTAAAAACCTCTAAGGAAGGAGATTCCACCACCTCCCTAGGTAATCCATTCCAGTGCTTCACCACTCTCTGAGTGAAAAAAGTTTGTCCTAATATCCACCTAACTCCCCCACTGCAGCTTGAGACCATTACTCCTTGTTCTGACTCAGGTACCACGTGAGACCACGTCCGACCTATCACCTCTTTGAACCCATTCAGTAGTTGAAGCAGCTACAAATCCCCCTTCATTCTTTCTCTTCCGCGACTAAACAATCCAGTTCTCTCGCCTCTACTCATAATCTCATGCTCCAGCCCCTAATCATTTTTGGTTGCCCTCTTGGCTGGATCTCTTCCAATTTTTCACATCCTTCTTGTAGTGTGGGGCACAGACTGGACACAGTACTCCAAATGAGCGCTCAACAATGTCAATAGAGGAGAATATCACTCCCTCGTCTGCTGATTTACCAGCCTAAACATCGCCTGTTAGCCTTCTTGAGACAAGCGGCAAACTGTTGAATCATACCGGCAGCTTCTGCATCACTGGTAAACCCCTAAGTCTCTTTTCTGCAGAACTGCTGCCTAGCCACTCAGGTCCTAGTCCTGTAGCAGTGAATGGGATTCTTCCGTCCTAGTGCAGGACTCATGCACCTTGTTCTTCCGCTCAACCTCATCAGTTTTCTTTGGCTCAGTCCTCTAATTTCTCTAGGTCCCTCTGTTACTATCTAACCGGTCCAGCGTATCTACATCCTCCCATTGTGTCTTCTGCAGACTCGCTGAGAAGTGCAGTTCACGCATCCTCAGATCATTAATAAATATGACCAAATCGGCCCAGGATGATGCTTTGGGGCACTCCACTTGAAACTGGTGCCAACTAGACTAGAGCATTGATCACTACCCACTGAGCCCAGAACGATCTTAGCAGCTTTTATGCATCTTATAGTCAAATCATCCAGTCCCATATTCTTACTTGCTGGCAAGCATACTGGGAGACCGTATTCCAAAGCTTTGCTAAAGGAAAGGATAACACATCCACTGTTTTCCCCTCATCCACAGACCCAGTATCTCCTCATAGAAGGCAATTAGGTTAGTCAGGCAATGACTTGCGTTGGGTTGATCCGTGCTGACTGTCCTGATCACACTTTCCTCTCCTCTAAGTCTTCAAATTGATTCCTGGACTGCTCCATATTTTTCCAGGACTGCAGGTGAGGCTGACTGGCCGATGTGCCCAGATCCTCCTTCTTCCCTCTTTTTAAAGATGGAAACTACAGGTAGCCTTTTCCAGTCATCCAGGACCTCACCCATCGCCATGAGTTTTACAAAGATAATGGCCAATGGCCTGCAATCACTATCCGCCACTCCTGTTAAAACCCTTGGATGCAGCGCATCGCGGCCCCATGACTTGTGCTCAGTCCAGTTTTCTAAATAGTCCCGACCACTTCCTTTCTCCACAGAGGGCTGTACTTCTCCCATACGGTGCTGCCAGTGCAGCAGTCTTGGAGCTGACCTGTTTGTGGAAGATGAGGCAAAAAATCACTGGTACATTTAGCTTTTCCAATCTTGTCTAGGTCTGCCTCCTCTTCAGTAAGGGCCCACACTTCCTTGATTTCTTCATGGTTGCTAACATACTTGAAGAAACCCTCTGTTACTCTATAACATCCCTCGCTAGCGCAACTCCAGTGTGATTTGGCCTTCTTGATTCTCTCCTGCAGCCTGAACAATATTTTATACTCTCGCTGGCTCATTTGTCCATCTTCCACTTCTTGTAAGCTTCTTTTTGTGTTAAGATCAGGCAAGGATTTCACTTGTTAAGCCAGCTGGTTTGCCCCATACTTTACTATTCCTTCCTAACTCGGGATGAATTTTTCCTGAACCTCATATAGGATTCTTTACAATCCTTAGGGATAGAAATTCGAGAAACGGATATACGAAGTAGCTAACACTTCTCTGTTGAGTCATTTTTAGATAGTTAAGTAAAATGCGTACCTGTGATTTTGGAATTGGTCCCTCTTGTGGGACATAAGTCACGATTATATTCACTATTTTTAAATATTGGAGGTTTTATTCAGTTGTCCAGTGTGTGAAAGCAGAGTCTGCAAACTTGTGTCTGGAAAAATTTGAATTGTGTGGTGAAACTTTTTATGTCGTATTGTTTAAAACTAATATTTAATATATTATCATAGACATACATTCCCTCAAGTTTACAATGCTGAGATTTTTTCTTAATGTGTATGTCTACTGTAATTGGATCAAATTTATTTGGACCCTTCCCCTCAGTTATTTTTCCCAGGGATCACTGGGCTGTGGGAAGTCTGACAGGGTCCCACAATCTCACCTGTGAGAAGCTTGATATTGGATAAACTCATTGCTAAACAGTCACTAGGACGGGGGAGCGGATCCCAGCGCTCCACATCCTGGT
The DNA here is from genome assembly GCF_003597395.2 of Chelonoidis abingdonii. Lineage (NCBI taxonomy): Eukaryota > Metazoa > Chordata > Testudines > Testudinidae > Chelonoidis > Chelonoidis abingdonii. The sequence goes on from NC_133781.1 coordinate 6,603,415, forward strand.
GTTGAGTGTTGCTAACCACCACCGGCCCTTCGGGAATTCTTATGCTAGTTCTCCTTTCGCTGCTCTCTGGCAGATCTCTGTTAAATCCTTGTCTCCCTCAAGGGGTTGGGAGACATGAAGTGGGGTCTCCCACATACCAGGGAGTTGCCCGAACCCATGGGCTAAGCTTATTGATGAAGTCCGTCCCTCATCCCCCAGCTCCGCAGTTCTTGTTGAATAGTGGACGACCACCCAAAGAGTAAGCTTGCAGGCTGAGACTCTCATGGCAGAGCTAGTACCGCCTGAAGCCTGGGATTCGGTACCCGATTGTGCTAGAGAAGTGTTGTGCTAAGCCTGCCCCTGTTGTTGCATCTCTCCATTGGCTAGCTGACTCCTCCTGCTGGCATGCTGCCTTTATGTGATTTCACAGTCTAAATACTGCTTCTCCCCATTGCCTTGTAAGAGTTTAGGTGCTTAGACTAGCTTTTGAATCTCAGTTTGATTTCAGGCAAGCCATTTGTGTACTGTACTAAGTCTCTATTCTAGCATGCTATTACATTTATCCTTCCCCGGCGCATACTACAAATTCTATTGTTTATTTGCTTCTGTCAGTGACCTGTCTCTTCATTATTTGTCATAGTCCCCAATTTTTGTGTCATTTGTGAACTTATATCGGTGATGATTTATGGTTCTTCTAGGTCATGAATAAAAATGCTTCAATAGGCAGAACCCATCTCTATGGACCCCACTCGGCAATCCGCTTGATAATTAGCCCTGTGACATTCTTTTTAGACTTGTCATTAGCCAGTTGGTGCACAAGTTAATTTTATCTTTTACTTTTTTAAATCAAGAGGATGGGTGTGTGCGGTGCCAGTCAAATGCCTCACAACTCGCATATAGTGTCAAACTCGTATCTTTATCAACCAAACTCATAATTTCATTAAAAAAAAATCAAGTTAGTCTGGGAAGAACATTTTCCATAAATCCATGTTGATTGGCATTATTTATATTACTTTCCTTTAATTCTTTATAATGAATCAGACACTCCATTATCTTGCCCAGGACTGATGTTAGGCTAGCAGGCTTATAATTAACTGGGTCGTCCCATTACCCTTTTAAAATATTGGTACAAAATTAGCTTTCTTCCAGTCTTCTGAAATTTCTGTTTCAAAGCATATTGAAAAATCAATATTAATCATCTAGTGAGAGCCTAAGTCAGCTCTCTTAAAACTCTTGGACGCAGGTTCTCCAGACCTGCTGATTTAAAATGTCTAGCTTTAGCAACAGCTGTTTAACATTCTTCTGAGTTACTGTTGGAATGGAAGTAGTGTTTTACCATCATCATATGATGTGACTACATATACAGAACAGAAATATTTATTGAACACTTCTGCCTTTTCTATATTATTATTGACAATTCTGCCATTTCCATCTAGTAATGGACCAATAACATTATTAGGATTCTTTTTGTTCCTAATATGCTTTTAAAGACTCCTAATTGTCCTTAACGCTCCTGGTCATAGATTTCTCTTCATGTCCTTTTGCTTCCTTATCAATTTCTAAATTCCTAGCTTTTGAGTTACATTTTTATCAATTCTCCTTTCTTCCATTTGCTATATAATGAGTTGTTATTACTATTATTGTATAGATGCTTTCACTTCCTGTCTAAGTCACATTTATTTTTTAACCAAAGCATCTTTCTCTGTCAATTGTGGGATTGTGGCTTTTTGGATATATAGTAAAGTCTTCTTAAACAATTCCCTATTATCTTGCTAATTCAGTTTTGCAGAATTTTGAATTTTTTGGCACAGAATCCCCCCAGGAGTAATCAATGGCTATTAACTAAGGTGGTCAGGGATGCAACCTCATGCTCTGAATGTCCCTAAACTTCTGACTGCCAGAAGCTGGCCATGGGTGACAGGGGATTGATCACTCAATAATTGCCCTGTTCTATTCATTCCCTCTGAAGCATCTAGCACTGGCCACTGTCAGAAGACAGGATACTAGGCTAGATGAACCATTGGGCTGACCCAGTATGGCCGTTCTTATGACAGTGCACAAATTAAAAGGACAAAAACCGACTGGTCAGTAAATGAAGAACATAATGTTTCACAAACACAAAATAAATAAAGATGATAATGACCAAAAATACTCAAGATGACTGAGTGATGGCTGAACAGCAAAAGAAGTACAGGGCCAATCACATACAAGAAAATATAGGACAATGACGACCAGCTGAACAAAAACAGAATAACCCCAATGACTGGTTGCAGAAAAAGGAGGATGACAATAACCACCAAAAGAAAGGCTATGACAATAAAGATGACCAAGCATGAAAGGCTAGAGAAAGAGAATCAATAAAAGGAAAAGGATGACAATGATAACTGAATACAAAATAGAAAACAATGTTGCTGATAGACCACAAAGAGAAGACTAAGAAGCATAATTTTGACAACTAAGCAGAGAAAGAAGAGAGAAAGGTGACTGGAAACTTTGGTGGATCATTGTGAAAGTTTCTGAATATGACGTGGAATGGGAATACAAAATGCATTCTGCTATAATTGTATAAAGCTTGGACTTTTCAAGAGTGCAATGATAGCATTATGATCTTGTATTTCCTCGTTTGTGTGATTTTTGACTTGGGTGCCATTTGTTCTTTGGAACTTTAATTGTTTTCTAAGGAATTTTTTTTTTTGTAATTTTTGTAAGATTGGATATTTGAACTACATTGTGTTGCTATTAGTAAGGAGCACTGAAGTGTTATTGCATGGTTTATGAAGCAATTGTTATTGTTTATTAGGCAATGGATAGCTACCATATCTTAGCATTATTGGCTTAGGGTTGTCTGGCCAGCATGTTGGCGACCCTGGTTGGTTACTGTTGATTTTTTTTGTGGTAAGGATGATGCACACCCAAACACAGTCACAATCCCGTATGTGTGAGAAGGTGATGTATATAGCTATATGGCCTTATGCTTTATTTTATCATTTTTGTGGTTTTGAACATGAGTTATCCATAAAACATTAAACTATTTGTAGCAATTTTTTCTGTGTGTTTGAATTTTGCTGGATTCTTTGTTTTAAAACTGAAGACACTGTAAAGAGGACAAAGAGACCAACTGTAAAGTTTCAAGTTGCCAGCATGCGGACCCTCAGGCTGCTCCTCATGACTCCAGCCTCATCACAAGTTTCTCCCAATAAATCATTTGGATTGGTCAGACTGAGAGTCTCATATCATTTGCTGTCCGGGTCTGCTGCACTTTTTCACGTGACGTTGCATTGTGATATCATTTGGTTTCTCTCCACTGTCCCCCTTAGGTGTCATTTGTCATTATTTCCTACAAGAAAATATCTGTTCTGTACTTTTATCCAGATGTGTTAGATTTCATCCCATTTAATCTCATTTTGTTATGCCTTACCCATATTTCTAACCCTCCCTATCCTTTTGTATTGTAATCCCTCCCACTTCAGTATCCTGTTTGTAAGCAGAGTCAGGATGAGCTCTACCCTGACATCTGGTGGTGAATTGTGGCAAGTTGTGGAAAAGAACTTCAGCGGCTGGTCTTGTTTGCATAGGCACACCGACTCTGCCTATCAGGAGCCCACAGCGGCCCAAATGGTCACTTTGGCTGCTGTGGGATCCCCAGTTTCTCTGTTATTGGGGCAGGAAGAATAAAGTGTTGTTACCCTAATTATGTGAGTCAAGGCCGGTGGAACTGTTTTATGACAGAGGGACTCACCATCAACTAAGTAGCACTCGCTAGATAAGGGACATGGGTTGCAAAACCCAGTCAATTAAGAGGCTGAGAACAAGTATTTATATCTGATGATATGGGCCCCTTTTGAGGGCCTGAAACACCAGTTGTTGTTGTTGTTGTTGTTTGTTTGTTGCTGCTGCTGCTGTTGCTGCTTCTTTCTCCACTGTTAAATAACAGAGCTAATTTTGATTCTATTAAGAGTTTAGTTGCAGCTTACTGTGCTGAATTCACTTGGGCCAATAGTGCACCAGCACTGGGGTGCCCTTACTACAAGCAGAAACCACTAAAGAGCTAAAATTACTAAGAACTGAGATCACTGAGTGCTGTGTTAACTAGTGGGGGAGCCTGAAGATATATTGCTAGGCAGCTGGCAGAGAGAAGCAGTTTGTGGGACGACTGGAGCAGCCCATGGGACAGTGAGTGGAGTGGAGCAGAGCAGAACTGATCAGTTTGCGGGATGGTTGGAGCGGCCCATGGGATGGAAAGTGGAGTGAGGTGGGACAGAATGGAGCAGTTTGTGGGAAGCACGGTTGGAGCAGCTCATGGGACGGCTCATGGAGTGGAGTGGCTTGTGGTAAAGACTGCAGCAGAACCCCATGGAAAGGCGGCGCAGTTGGCCTCAGACCACATATGGTTCCCCTTAACACCCTGTGTGCCCCTTCCCCCTCCCATTTCCACTCAGGCCTTCGGGAGGGGGCAGTAAAACTCTGCAGATAAGCTTTTGAAGTCTGGGGCTGCACTAACCAAGGACAGAGACTTTTGGGTTGTTGGAATTTTGGATGATTTTTGGGTTGCTGGACTCAAGAGACTTTTGTGGTGTTGGACTTTTGGGACTTTGGGGTGATCTTTCGGGTGGTAGGACTTAAGCCCCTAAGGGGAAAAGGATACCTCCAAACTTACTTGGGGGTGGGTCTTTTCCTTATGGTTTGTGTTATAATCCTGTTTGTGGCATTTCTCCAATGTGATACCACATTGTTTCCCTCCTTTATTAAAAGGATTTTGCTACACTCAGACTCCGTGTTTGTGAGAGGGGAAGTATTGCCTCCTAGAGGCGCCTGGAGGGGTGGTGGTATGTAATTGTCTCCCAGGTCACTGGGTAGGAGCTCGAGCCAGTTTTGCATTGCGTTATTGAAACGGAACCCTCTAGATACAGCCCTTGTTGCTGCCAACTCAGACGGGAATAAGGATTACATGTGTGAAGTTCCATTTGCCCCATCTCTCAATCATTAATAATGTTTAATAAAACCAGATCTTACACTAATGTCTATGGCTCCTCACCAGATACCTCCCCATCCCAAACTTACTAGTGTATAGGTTTAGTATCATGTGCACTGTGTCAAATGCCACACTAAATTGCAGAATTACTGCATTTTTGTCTATAATTCTGTACCTTACTAAAAATTCAATCATATTTGTCTGGCATTAGCTTGTACTTTATCATCTGTGCTGCTTATTATTATTGCACAGAAAATTCATATCCTTTAGATGTTCGCAAATTTTTAAAAAAATGAATTTATTCTGTTTTGGGGGAAATTATATTTAGCTTACCAGATGGTAATTGTCAGGAAAATTTCCATCCTATTTTAAAGCAAAAATGTGTCTATACGTCTGTCTGGAGTACTGCTTGAAACGGCTTGAACGAATAAAGCTATGAATGATCTCAGAGGCCTTTGGCATCTTTCTCCATAGAAGAGGTCTGATTCATTCAATTGACAGGACAATCAGTTCTGAAGCTAAAAACCTGTGAATTACAGCATTTGAAAATTTAGGGATAAGTGTTCAACATATGTTTGATTGTGCAAATGTATCTGATAAATGCACAAACCTTAATAAAACTCCAAAGCTAATGAGTACAACACAAAAGTCCTTCTCCTTCTTTGTATGCAAAGCTCTCTACAATCTTTATTTACTAGACACTGAGGACAGAATAAACAATAATTACAAAGCAAAGTGACAGAGAGATTCACATTTTGTGCATTTCTTCAGTCACTTTGCAGCATGGAGACATCTTCACTCTTCTCCTTCAATCTTCTTGTGAACCTCGCGGCTCTTCATCCGGAGCTTATTGACCTGGGATTCCGCAATGTCAGCCCGCTCCTCAGCCTCTTCCAGCTCATGCTGGATCTTGCGGAACTTGGTGAGGTTGACATTGGATAATTCCTCCTGAGGATGGAGAAAGAGAGTTGTAAACCAAAGGTCTGAGAGTTCCCCTTTCCCTGCATTTGGGACTTAATAGGAGGTGTTTGTTTGCTGAGGGGACAGGGAAGGCCCAGACTGTTAGCCACTTACCATTTCATATCTAAAGTCTAAGCACGGCCCTTCTCACGCTTGCCCTTTTCTAATTTTGTTAAAAATCATTAAAAACTAACTGAAAATAGATTTTTGAACATTTTGGAGTGATTTTTTCTTTAGCTTTATACATTCATGTATAACTCCTTTTTCCTAATCAGGCCACATTAATGCAGTAGTATATGTTATTTTAAATATAATTACATGACAGTAAACAATAATATGCTCGGTGATAGATATGGAAATGAAAGCATACAATTTAGGAAAGCAACAGTATTCTAGTTTGTGAGTCCTTCATGTCAGCAATTTCACAGGGTTAGAGTTCAAGGTTAGATAATCAGAAATTATTCTTCCTCATAACAAAAAGCTTAGGACAGCCAGCTTCCTACCAACTGTAATGAGGTGACCCATTCAAAGGGAGAGGGGAAGAAGATGGCATTGAATTCATGGAGCTTGTACAGTACTAGAGGCTCTCTAGCCCTATCACACAGGATGGAATCAAGCAAGAGATGTACATTTTAACAGTGCATGTGCATGTATTATATAGAAAGACAATGCTAATAGTTTAATTGTAATGTGAATTTATTGTAAGGGGGTTTCTCCATTCCATGAGAACAGAAACCCTGACCGTGGGCATGAAGTAACCAGAGTCTGGCACGGCGGGTGTCAATTGAGCTATATCTGCCGGTGGGACTTTGCCCTGCTGATTGGCATGAGCACATCCCTTCCTCAGAAGGCGTTCTCTTGGGATTGGGGGGCAGTGGCCCTTTTTGATGGTTCCCCAAACCTGGGAGATGGGAAATGCAGCTGGACACCCACTGAAGCGAGTGAGCTGGGAGCAGAGGGGCCATCAGGTCCCCCAAAAGTGCACTGCGGTCAGGGGGAACTGGGACCTGGGATTGGTGTGAGACATGAGGGAGACAGCAGCACATCAACATGGGTCATGGGACATCATACCAAGAAGGGCAGGGGCAAGACATGGGGTAAATAGAGGTAGGGCCATATGGGGGCAGCGTATGAGGTTAACAGAGGGCAGCAGTACATTGGGAGAGAGGCAACAAATGCAAGAACAAACTCGGTATACATCAGCAATCTGTATCAGTTAGTCACCAAAACCATGGTCATGGTCATGGCAAAAGCTTTTAAGAAGTAAAATCAGTATGATCAAAATGGCCAGCTGGGTTTAATCACTCTCCTCCTCTTCTCCTCCCACCCCAGCTAAATTTAAAAGACTCAGTGGAGTTCTATTTAATATAAGAAGCAGAGGGATGCTGCTCTTCCCTTTGGTGAAGAGATCCCTTGGAAAATACCAATATCATTTTATGACCATTATATGTTCATCTGTTTGTTTGGTTGTGTTTGTGTTGATTGCTATATGATTGCTAAAGGGTTAAACCAGGCATGGTTCACATGTAAGCAGGAAGGGAGACAAGAGTTTTAGCACCATTCCCCAGTACTAAAGCAGGTGTCAGAAGTTTCCTTCTGACCATGCCGAGTTCAACATCCTGTCTTCGTACGAAGGAGTGGGTAACCCAGACAGGAAACTGAGGCAACAGGGCTTAGGAGTGGGGTAAAAACTGAGCATCTGCAGTGCAGGGAGAGAGAGTGACCCTTGGATTGTGGGAAATCAGGCTTTGCCCACCCCCATGCCTAGAAAAGGGGTTGTGTGGAGAAGCTAAGCCTACCTACATTTTGTGTAACATAGCTTTGCATGTAGACTGTGATGTTAATAACTATTTGCTCTTGTTACTTTGTGTTCCTTCTGCTGAGATTAAACAATATATTGTTTTGAAAAGGCTGTTATATGTCCTTTGTGTTTGTACTAGTCACAGCTCCCAAAGAAAAGACTTGCAAGGCAGCTGACTGGGTCAGGCCTCATGAAGAATCTCAGTTGGTTGCAGTACTGTACTCTGGGACCCAGTCTGGGAGCAGGAGAAAATTCTGCTGCAGAAAGGTGAAGTTTCAAGGCCTGTCACCAAGGGGATTGCACTCGGACAGACCAAAAGGGGTCAAAGGTGCAGTTAGCCCTGAACTGTGACAGTCCAACAGCTGTGACATCCCAGAAGATTCCCAGCCTATCAGAACATAAATTTAAACTAAAAAAAATCCATATCCCCACTGGCCACCTCCTGTATTTCAAATGAAAGAGGTAAAATAACTGCTTCCTCATTTCTCAATTCTACATGATTTGTAGTAGCAAACAGAGCCTGCATCTCCAACCATGTCTAAGTGACATACGCAGATCCAGGAAGCATGTCACTATAGAATTAAGAAAACTGTTGAACTTAGTCAGATCTTTGATTACCCTACCAAAAAGTGATAGAGAAACAGTCAGAGTTCCTCACTAAGCTCTGCACACATAAGTATTTGTTAATGAGAGCCAAGCATTTTTACCAAAGGAGACTTAGAAAAGGTGTATTCTGACATCCCCAAAACATTCTGCAATATCAAAGGATGCATATCGTCCCTCCTCAGAATGATACTTACAGATTCCTCAGCTTGTCTCTTATAAGCTTTCACTTTCAGTTGTAGTTTGTCTACCAGATCCTGGAGCCTGAAAACATTCTTGCGGTCTTCCTCAGTCTAGAAACAGTTTGTAATGGAAAAGAATAATTTCATTACCAAATTATTTGTCTATTTCCTTCATATTATACAGTGAAAGAAACATTGCATATAAATATTTTGATAAGTATATAAGATGGATAATAAAGATTATAATGAATATTTTAACATACTCTTTCAAAAGATTTCCTGGTGAACTCTGTTTTTCCACAGTATTACTGTTAAGCATCTTACTGTTTGAGAAGGACAATAAAAATTCCCCCCTTCAGGTTCAGGTACAAACAAATCATGCTCCCAGGAGAAGGATGTGACAGCACAAAGGGCCTCCCTCCTTACCTGATAGGTCAGTTCCTTTACTCTTCTCTCATACTTGCGCATACCCTTGATAGCATCAGCACTGCGTTTCTGCTCATTGTCAACCTCCCCTTCCAACTCACGCACCTGAAATGAGAAATAGATCGTTGAGTTTCACTGTGACTGGACATAGGAAATGCCCCTAAATGCACAAATATGGGGGATACGCACTCTGGCCTCGAGTTTCTGGATTTGCTTCTTGCCACCCTTCAGTGCCAGCTGCTCTGCCTCATCCAGACGGAGCTGCAGGTCCTTCACCATCTGGTCCAGGTTCTTCTTCATCCTCTCCAGGTGGGCGCTAGTGTCCTGCTCCTTCTTCAGCTCCTCCGCCATCATGGCTGCCTAGTGAGTAAAGAAAGGAAACCGATCCAGAAAACCAGCCATTTCAGGTGCAAACCCGGCCATGTTCTCCAAAGAAAGGTGCCTTCAACTCACATCAGTGATTGCCTTCTTGGCCTTCTCTTCTGCATTACGTGCTTCCTGAATTGTCTCCTCCATTTCACTCTGGATTTGGGAAATGTCTGTTTCCAGCTTCTTCTTCGTATTTATCAGGCTGGTGTTCTGTTTAACAACAGACAAGATGTGTTTACAGTTAGTCCCAAAATAGTGATTCTGGAACATGAACTGAATATTTGTACATAAAGTAGAGGTTACTATTAACATTTTACTGCAGCAGAACTCTCCTCCAAATGTATCATCACTGCAGAACATTGATAACTAGTTAGTGATGTGCTGTGAACATTTTAAGAGCTCTAACTGACATTACCCACCCCACAGCTTGTGACAAACCCTATGTGCCAATTGTTATAAATCTGGTCCATCCAAAACAAAATAATCACTGTGTAGAAATATTTCCTGAGACTTAAACTGAGATGGAAACTGTATAGGAGGCAGGAAAGCCACTCCCAGAGCCTTTGAGACACTAGCCCCCTCCAACACATCACTGCAATGTGTTGCCTTCAACACAGCAACATGAGGAAAATCAAGCATGGCCTTGCAGCTTCGTGCTTTCTCTTTAACAAAGGTCCATCCTATGGACATTAACATAAAGGCCATTTCAGGAACAAAAATTTTCTAATCACCCCCTAGCACTGCTCTTTGGAACAGGGAACATATAGAGCAGTCTCCTGCTTAGGGATTTGTGGGATTTCTTTTCACACTAGACCCTGACCTGGGTGTGCAGGAGCTGCACTCGTTCACTTGCATCCAGAAGCTCCTGTTCAGCCACTTTCCTCGCCCTCTCTGTCTGTTCTAGAGCTGACCTCAGCTCCTCAATTTCGGCCTGCATCAGGTTAGCTCTGCGCTCAGCCATGGCCACCTGCTCCTTCAGGTCTTCCTGGCTTCGGAGAGCATCATCCAAGTGTATCTGGGTATCCTGTAAAACGAGTGAGAGAAATTACCTGGAGGCGCAGACTCCTTGGCATGCTGAAAAGACCAGCTGAGCTATAGTGCTAGGTATGTGTGGCTTTCTGTACCTTGAGTACTCCTTGTGTGTTTCTCAGGTTCTTCTGTGCCTCTGCAGCCAGACGGTTGGCATGGCTCAGCTGGATCTCCATTTCATTCAGATCTCCTTCCATCTTCTTCTTTAGCCTAATGGCTTCGTTTCTGCTCCTGATCTCAGCATCCAGGGTGCTCTGCATGGACTCCACAACTCTGATATGGTTTCTCTTCAGCTGATCAATTTCTTCATCTTTCTCAGCAATTTTTCTGTCAATTTCAGACTTTACCTGGTTCAGCTCAAGTTGGATGCGGAGGATTTTGCCCTCTTCATGTTCCAGTGAAGCCTGAACAAGAGCAAGTAAAGGGTCAATAAAGGGACATAAATAGTTTTTTACTTCCAAATAAAGTATTAAATGCTCCCACAGAGTGGAATGTAGTGCTATGGGTAGTATGGACATTGAGTACATAGCTTCCAGCACAACATGAGCTGTCCTCCTGTCCCTGTGAATTATCCCACCATGTTTACAATAGAATACAGCTCCAAGGTTTTCTGACTTTCTCTTTGTAAAACAGTGACAAATGGTGTGTGTACCTCAGCTTCCTCCAGAGCAGACTGGATTTCTGATTTCTCTTGCTCAATCTGCTTCTTCACTTTCTCCAGCTCATGGATGGTCTTTCCCCCCTCTGCAATCTGCTCCGTGAGGTCAGAAATCTCCTCTGTTGGATTACAGACAAATAACATAGTCAGATAACGGGCCCAAAGAGAGAGAGGCTTCTTAGAAATGCCACCAGCACAGACAGATTCACTTTAGAGTGTTGACAAGCTCTCCACAAGGCCTATATTAGGAGAAGAAATCCTGGGACCTACGCTGCAAGTTTTTGTTCTCGCGCTTCAGAGTTTCAAGCTGATCCAAGGTTTCCTCATAAGAATTCTTCATCTTAAACAGCTCTGTGCTGAGAGAGCGAGACTCTTTCTGGGAAGCTTCCAGTTCAGCCTGCGTTTCCTCGTATTTCTGCTTCCATTCTGCCAGAACCTGAAGAACAACAAGATCTTAGTCTTAGCAACAGAGACGACTAGAGGATATTCCATCCAACACCCACAAGGCTGAAATACCTTATCGAAATTCTTCTGCTTCTTATCCAGAGCTGCGCAGGCAGCATTAGATCTTTCCACATCAATCATCAGGTCCTCCACTTCATTCTGCAGCCTCTGCTTCGTCTTTTCAAGAGAAGCACATTTGGAATTCACAGCTTCGACATGTTCTTCAGCATCCTGCAGACGCTGGGCAAGCTTCTTCCTGGAAGATTGTAAATAGAGCCCCCATTTAGTGAGTAAATTCAGCTCCCATTTAGTGAGCAATATGGGAAGCAAACTGTGTACAGCTGCTCTGGGATTTGTGAGAGCATAAGTCACCTCTTCTGGGCTATGACTCAGGTCCATTCACAGTTCAGGTCCTTTCTCATTCACTCTTATCCAATTCATATACAGTACAATGTCTCTGATAATCACTCTACTATCAGCTCACACGCATTATCGACGGAGTATAGGGTCTCTCTCAATCTTTCTTAACCTAATGAGCATATTTGCCATTTTCCAACCCATACCACTAAATGGATATACTGCATCTCCTCTAATCACCCTCCCCAAAGCACATCCTTGGCCTCTTCCATTCCCATCCTGAGCATATCACTGGCCTCTTCCCATTTCCCCATTTAGTTTTTGGTTTCTTCCAGTCCTCCACCCCAGCACATACTTGGCCTCTTCCAGTTCTTCTGTGCGCTGAATGGCGTCCGTCTCATATTTGGTTCTCCACTGGGCTACTTCACTGTTGGCCTTGGACAGGGCACGTTGCAGCTCACCCTTGGCTTCCTGCTCCTCCTCATATTGCTCCCGGAGCAGGTCGCAGTCATGGCGAGCAGACTGCAAGGCGTGGGCTAATGCATTCTTAGCCTAGAGAAACAACAGGAGTAGCACAGTGATGTAGCTAAATATTCTGGGAATCCTCCTGACAGTGAACTCTAAAGGCTCTGGAAAGTTATCCCAGGGAAGTGGTGCTAGATTCAATGGATGGCAAATTTAAAGCTGGGACTGAATAAAACATTGTTAAATTTATTATAGGGAACAATCATGCTTTGGCAGCGCCTGGATTAGGTGACCTAACAAGACCTTTAGGCCTCTATCCTCTAGGGTGCTATGGTTTCATTTGAGGTTAAAGCATCTTGCTCACAACAAGAATCCAGCTTCACAGAAAAGGCTGTTGGAAAAATCCTCACCTTTATCTCCTCCTCTAAATACCTATTCAATTCCTCAGTCTGTTGGGTAAATGCCTGTTTACCTCTTGAGAGCTGAGAAATCAAAGTATCTTTTTCCTCTACCTGGCGTGCAAATTCACCTAAAAAAGTGAAAATGAAATAGGAGGGATTTAATTTCACTGACTGGAAAATGATATAGTCATTTTTTAACTATAAATGGAAATGCTTTAAAGGAAAGCAAATAACTTGAGTTCTCAATTAATCCAAGTCATTGTTCGAGAACTTCTAATAGCAGGTGCCAAGCAGCATGATGGATATGCAGTTTTTCCACAGAATGGCAATTTTCTCCCTTTTGCGCCTCATATTTTCTCCATACGCTCACAATGTCTACATCAAAAAACATGCATGCATCTTACCTGATTCTGTTTGTAGACGAGCTCTTTGAGCATTGAGGTCATTGATTGTACGCTGATGCTCTTCTTCCTTTGTCTTAATCTCACTGAGCTGATCTTCCAGGGTGCGGCACATCTTCTCAAGATTTGACTTTGTGTAAAATGGACAAAAAGAAAGAGGATAAACACATGCGCTTGCCAGCATTCTGAGATAATTGAGAGCTTTGGCATGACAAACACACATGGGCTCAATTAGAGAGGAAACCTCACCCTTCATAAATCTGTGTGCAACAAAGTATGCAAAAGATAAAATGAGAAGGGGAAGGGAGCAAAGAGGGAGCCTGGGGAGAGAGGGACAGACTGAGACCTTAGTAGAATGGGGCAGAAAGTATGGTAATGGGAAGCAGACACAGGATGGTAGAGGCTGTGTCAGCCCTATCACCACCCCTGGCCTCTCACCTTTGCAGAATGCTCAAGAAGCCTCTCCAGCCATCCCCTCTGATGTAACAAGTAGGCTCCAGCCTCCCTCTACCCTGTTCACAGTGCTCTGGGGTGCCTCGGGGCAAAGTGATTAAATAAGTGACTATTTCCCACTGGCAGGAAACGTCACATGGAGCCACACACAGCTTGATAATTGTGGTCAAGTCTATGGGGTGGGGTGCTGATCTGGGAGGCAGGAGCAGGCCATGACTCCAAGTTCCAGGTCTTTTACTGACTGACGTTAATGGTCTATGCACGCTATAGCCCTTGTTATTGAACAAGGATTCATGCCCTGTCTTTGGGAGTCAGGCAAATATAATTTCCCCCCATTTTATAGATGGGAAATATGAGGTTATACAAGTCACTTCCAGCACTCTGTGGCATGGAATCTAGTGTGCTAACATGGAAAATCCAAACTCCAGCCACTCTGCTTTGCAAAATGAATGTGGCAAACTTATATGGATGGCTGTGCTGTCTGTAACTGTTAGCCCACACTCCTTACGTCTAAGCTCTGAAGGATTCGATTTTTATCAGTACATGTCAATAATCATCGATGTCACCATGCACACAAACCAACAAAAACATTTCCATGATAATAAACGAAATTTACAGATAGGAAAGTCAGAAAAATGTTTCTGAAAACTTCTTAGAGTTTGATTTAAGGCTTTTTACTTTGCATATTTTGACATGTGATGCTGTCAGTTTGTGTTTTAACATTGAAAAAGCTTTAACTTTTTGACTCTCAACCTCTACTGTCATTAAATAATTGTCTGAACCCCTACATTGTCTGATCCCTCATAATTTTGTGCAAACGTGAAAATTTAAATACATAAAAATGCTTAAAACCCATAATTTTGTACAACTGTGAAAAATGCAATAGATAAAAAAGTTAAAAATACTTCAAAATAAACATCAATATTATCAATCAAAATTATAAAAAAATAAATATCAAATTCTGCCAACCCTACTTACACCTAACATTCCTCAGTTATATCACAAAGTTGTATGACCCACTGATAAAAACTGTGTGTCAGCCCTCTCTAGATGCTGGTCCACATAGAGGATAAGAGCTTACTACTGCTATCAGTTATTCATTTAACTCAGGTTGCTGTGGAGCTAAATGTTTCAATCCTGCTGATGACCATTTTAGGGGGATCAACATGATTACGCTTTATGAAATTTCTGGTTTTTCAGTCTGCTTTATTAAAAAAAAATCCTAAAATTTTGCATAACACCATCTCCCTACTTTAAAAGAGCTTTACAATTGCAAACTGAAGCACTCAGAAGCTAAGTGATACCAGAATTAAGTTTGCCTCTCCATGGGCAGCAATAATTCTGGCATAGTCATTGCTGTTAGAACATACTGAATCAGACCAAAGATCCATCTAGCCTAGTATCCTGTTTTCTGACAGTGACCAATGCCAGGTGCTTCAGCGGCAATGAACAAAACAGGTGATCCATCCCCTATTGCTCATTCCCAGTCCCTAACAAACAGAGGCTAGGGTAACCATTGCTGCCCATCCTGGCAAATAGCCATTGATGGACATATCCTCCATGATTTTATGTAGTTATTTTTCAAAGCCTGGTATAATCTTGGCCTTCATAACATCCTCTAGCAAAGAGTTCCACAGGTTGACTGTGATTTGTGTGAAGAAATACTTCCTTTTGTTTGTTTTAAACCTCCTGCCTATTAGCTTCATTTGGGGACCCCTAGTCCTTGTGTTATGAGGAGTAAATAACCCTTCCTTATTTACTTTCTCCTCATCAGTCATGATTTTATAGACCTCTATCATATCGTCTCTTAGTCATCTCTTTTCCAAGCTGAAAAGTCCCAGTTATTAATTGCTCCTCATACAGAAGCTGTTCCATACCCCTAGTCATTTTTGTTGCTGTTTTCTGAATGTTTTTCAATTACAATATATCTTTTTTGAGAAGGGGTGACTATATCTGCACATAGTATTCAAGATGTGGGTGTGCCATGGATTTATATAGAGGCAATATGACATTTTATGTCTTATTATTTATCCCTTTTTAAAATATTCCCAACATTCTGTTTGTTTTTTGACTGCCGCTGCACATTGAGTGGATGTCTTCAGGGAACTATTCATAATGACTCCAAAATCTCTTTCTTGAGTGGTAACAGCTAATTTAGACACCATCATTTTGTAGGTATAGTTGGGATTATGTTTTCTAATGTCCATTACTTTGCATTTGTCAACAGTGAATTTCATCTGCCATTTTGTTGCCCAGTCACCCAGTTTTGGGAGATCCCTTTGTAGCTCTTCGCAGTCTGCTTTGGACTTAGCTATGTTGACTAGTTTTCTATCATCTGCAAATTTTGCCACCTCACTGTTTGCCACTTTTTCCAGATCATTTATGACTGTTGAATACAACTAGACCCAGTACAGACCCCTGGGGGAAACCACTATTTACCTCTCATCATTCTGAAAACTGACCATTTATCCCTACCCTTTGTTTTCTGTATTTTAACCAGTAACTGATCCATGACAGGACCTTCCCTCTTATCCCATGACTGCTTACTTTGTTTAAGAGCCTTTGGTGAGGAACCTTGTCAAAGGCTTTCTGAAAATCTAAGTACACTATATCCACATGCTTTTTGACCCCCTCAAAGAATTATAGTAGATTGGTGAGGCATGATTTCCATTTATACATACCACGTTGACTCTTGCCCAACAAATTATGTTCATCTATGTGTCTGACAATACTGTTTAATGACAGTAGAAGTTGAGATTCAAAAAGTTAAAGCTTTTTCAATGTTAAAACACAAACAGACAACAGTTTGCTCAGTACTGAAGTCAAGTTTACTGGCCTGTAATTGCTGGGATCACCTCTGAAGCCCTTTTTAAATATTGGGATCACATCAGCTATCCTCTAGTCATCTGGTACAGAAGCTGATTTAAATGATAGTTACATACCACAGTTAGTAGTTCTGCAATTTCACATTTGAGTTCCTTCAGAACTCTTGGGTAAATGTCATCTAGTCCAGGCAACTTATTACTGTTTAATTTATCCATTTGTTCCAAAACCTCATCTAATGAGACTTCAATCTGGGACAGTTCCTCAGATTGATCACCTAAAAAGAATGGCTCAGGTTTGTGAATCTCCCTCACCTCTTCAGCCATGAAGACCAATGTAAAGAATTCATTTAGTTTCTCTGCAATGGCCTTATCATCCCTGAGTGCTCTTTAGCATCTCTATTTTCCAGTGGCCTCACTGATTCTTTAGCAGGCTTCCTGTTTCTGATGTACTTAAAAAAATTTTGTTATTACTTTTTGACTCTTTGGATAGCTGTTCTTCAAATTTTTGTTTGGCCTTCCTAACAGTGGCAGCTCTAGGCACCAGCAAAGCAAGCATGTGCTTGGGACAGCCCATTTGCAGTGGCAGCAGGGATCCAGCATGGAAGCTGAGAACAAACGGGGGCCCTGGGAGCTCTGGTTCCTTGATTAGCTCCCTGCCTACAGAGTCAGCCCTGAAGCAGGGACAGAACTACATTTCCCATCATTCCCTTGGCCACAATCAACAGGAAAGGAAGGGAGAGCGAGTGAGGTAACTGAGACCTCATGCTGTAGCCTGCTGTAAATGGAGAGCTGCACTGTGAAGGGTAGGGATACCATATTTTAACATTCAAAAAATAGGACACTCCACAGGGAGGGAGGGTAGCCCTGCCCTGCCCTGCCACCATCCACTCCCTCCAACTGCCCCCCACAGAAACTTCAACCCACCCAACCCCCCCTGCTCCCTTTCCCCTGCTCACCCCCTCCCAGGACCTGTGCCCCTAACTGCCCCCCAGGACCCCACTCCCTATCTAAGCCTCCCTTCTCATCCCCAGCTGCCCCCTCCTGAGATCCCCCCCAAATTCCCCCCTAGGACCCCACCCCTACCTGTCCCCTGACAAACCCCTGGGACTCCCATGCATATCCAACCGCTGCCTGTCCGCTGACTGTCCCCCCCGGAACCCCTGACCCATCTAACTCCCCCTTCTCCCTGCCCCTGACTGCCCCCCTGAACCTCCGCCCCATCCAACCCCCCCACTCCCTGTCCCTTGACTGCCCCGCTGGAACCCCCTACCCCTTCTCCAACCCCCCAGTCCCTTTATGGTGCCACTCAGACCACTGCTGCATACATGCTGCCGTGCTCCCCCATGGAGCCACAGCTGCCCCCACTCCCCCGCCAGCCCCTGCCTTCCAGATTTGAACACCTCAAAATTCAGGAGTGCTCAAGCTCAGTTTGGGCAGTTTTTACATCATTTCTCCCCAATCAAATATACTGATCCACTGTAACTTGCTGTAGAAAAAGTAGGATAAAATTGAGCAAGAAATG